>NW_017671604.1:0-223142 GCF_001879085.1 Nicotiana attenuata
TTGTACCAAGTATAAAGATACCTTCCCGCCATCGAAGCATTTCGCGTTTCAAAGAAGCTCGGTATTTTTTACAAAAACGGCTCCAGAGCCAAAAACGTCCCGAACACTCGGGAACTGGCGTAAGAAACTCGAAGCCGTTTGACCTCTGAGTCGGAAGCTTCAAATTTGTAAGCCCTCAATGAGGCAACATTAAGATTACAAAGACGGCTCCAAAAGCCAAAAACGTCCTGAACACTCGGGGACTGGCGTCGAGAACTCAAGGCACATGACCTCAGGGTCGGAAACTCCGAACTCATAAGCCCTCAATGATGCAACACCAACTTTACAAGGAATGGCTTCAAAGCTAAGAAACATCCAATGACTCGGGGACTACCGCCAACTGTCTATAATCCTATACATCATTGTCTATAAACAACGTAAAGAAACAAGGAATAACAGGATAGAAGTTCGAGGCCTGTCGACGCGGGCAGGTGTACCTTGAAGTCTCCAAAATCAAGCCACACAATGCGCTAATACTAAGGGTCACACCTCCTTATTCCTATCCCCGGAAGCGATATAAGGGAGTTTTTTCAAATTTAAGTGACAATCAAAACGGGATTATTTATTTAAAATTCAAAGTCACCACTTAGGATAATTTATGGTGTCCCAAGTCACCGGTTCAAATCCCGAATCGAGGAAAGATTGACTCAGTTTTATAGTCCGCGAACACATAAATTCGGGTAAGGAATTTTATTAACTCGGGAGAAGGTGTTAGGCATTCCCGAGTTTCGTGGTTTTAGCACGAACTATTAATAATTGGCCTATTATCTTAATTAAACATTTTAAAACTAGTGTGCATTTTTAGACTTTTAAACCGTTTTTAATTATTTTGACCGCTTTTAGGATTTATGGAATTATTTTTGAACAAGTTACGATTGTCGTACACTTGTTTGTTTTGGAACACACCGCAAATCACGCTACATGAAATGCAACCGCAATTTGCGATATGTTTATTTTTATTAATGTTCGAAGTTTTTACCATCGGGTTACATGAAATGCACCCCCGAATTTGGAAATTAGGTATCATGACTATGCCACGGGAACCGTACCTATAGCCACGATGGTTTAATTATGCGCCTAAAGCAAACTACGAAAGTTCAAGGCATTTTCAATACTAATTAAAGTAATTAATATGAGGGCCATAGATTATGGATTTTGTTTGCGTATGGCGCACCTCAATTTATTTTTAAAAGAAAAGATTAAAATTTCACTAAGGCAAACTACAGATACTCCTACTTTAATCTAATTTAAATTTAAATATTATAACCACGTCACGGGAACCGTACCCGTAGTTGTAATAATTTAATTGCGCGCCTAAAGGTTCGCGGCCTAAAATGCTCTTATGACTAATTAATAGAATAAAGTGATACACTCCAATTTTCTTTCATTTAACGCCAAGCTTGTGGCCTAATAAACTCAAATTCCCACTCATTTAATGACAAAGCTCGTCGCCAAATATTATTAAAAGCCCACAAATATCAAACATCATTTATAGCTAAGCGTGCCAACAAACTTTCGCTTTTTTACTCTTCTTTTTTATTTTATTTTAAGCCTAACTCAAAATTTCAATAAAAAACAAATAAATTTAATTTGTCATATCGATAATCCAAACTGCCAATGCGAGGTGGTTTCAGGCGATGGCTGCTGGTGGGTGTTCTGGGTGAAGGGTCGCGAAGAAGACGAGGTCAGGGGGGGTGGGGTTTTATCTGAAAACGGCGCTCATTTCTTGCTTAGGGATCTTAGACTAGCGTCTGATTTTCACTTTTGGAGAAGATGAAGTTTAAAAGGGAGGGTGTTCCGTGTATGAAAAACGATGCTCATCAGCCTTGGGGATCTAGGGTCTTAGAGTATCCCTATTTTTTAGGCTAATTTTGGTTATATAGAGAGGGTTTTAGGTTAAGGGGTATGGGTATGATATTATTGGGCCTTAAAATTTGGCCAAAGACTACAAAAAATGGACTACAAGATTAAAATGGGACAAACTAATCCAAGACTAACTCTTCCTACAAAATATAAAACTAGTCTTAATTAATTGAACTAAACTATATCGAAACTATTTTTGTGTTTTCAAGATTATATGAAAATAACGATAAGGTACTATTTTTGTATATATTTTTACTTAAATTTATGAAAGATAGGTAAGCTAAAATATTTTTGTAATTTTTATTTTTGTGACGAAATAAAATAAAAGAGTCAAAATTAGTTGAAGTAGCGATATTAGGCCTAAACTAAATATTTACATGCTAAAATATAAAAAATCTTGGGGAGGGTCAAAAATTACATGTCTACAGCTGCCCCTCTTTGACTGGAAACACGAAGAGTTTTCAGACAAAGAACGACGAGACAGGTTTTTTGACCCGACCCTTATTTAGAGAGACCAAAAACTAAGAGAAAGGAGAATGTGACCGAGCCCTGGTATCTGCTTGCCTACATATCCTTAGCTATAAAGGAATCAGGCCACGTGTAGTTCAGAATTAGGAAGAGTGATGGAGTACCGAGGTGGAGAGCCGAGCGAGGTGCCGTTCCGTCGAGGTTCCGGTCCGCGGTCCTGTTATTACATCAAAATCAAAAAAATGAAAACGACTAACTAAGCCTGTCAACTATGAGTTACAAGATTCCTACCTATAAGTCTTCTGAAGCTTGATCTTGAGTCTTGAATAGTTCTTCATGCAAAATGTATATTTGAACCTTGACGCTTGCTAGCTGTAGGTGCTAGTTCATTCTTATTCAGCTTTTTCGGATCAAGACTGGACATGCAGTGCTTGTGACCTCAGCCATGTCTTGAGCAGCTCACGTCTTTCATCAACTTCTGCATTTGGATTCACTTCTTGCTTTTCTCTCTTTTTTTTTTATTCTAGATTGTGACTAACTTCTGTTCATCATCTCGAACTGTTGACTCGCATTCCTGCTGCGAGCTTCTTTTGTTGCTGACTTGAATTGCATTCTGAAGTGAATTCCCTTGTTTTCTAGGTGGGCGCCTGATTGCCAAAACATGAACTGTCTTCCTTTGAAACATGAACTGCTTTCCCTTGAAACTCGAACTGTTTTCCCTTGAAACTTGAACTGTTTTCCCTTGTTCTCCAGGTGGGCGCCTGATTGCTGAACTTGACCTGCTTTCCCTCGAACTTGTGTTGTCTTCCCTTTGTTCTCCAGGTGGGCGCCTGATTGCTGAACTTGACCTACTTTCCCTTGAAACTTAAGCTGTTTTCCCTTGTTCTCCAGGTGGGCGCCTGATTGCTGAACTTGACCTGCTTTTCATTGAAACTTAAGCTATTTTCCCTTGTTCTCCAGGTGGGCGCCAGATTGTTGAACTTGACCTGCTTTCCCTTGAAATTTGAGCTATTTTCCCTTGAAACTTGAACTGTTTTCCCTTGTTCGGGTGGGCGCCTGATTGCTGAGCCTCAAACTGCCTTCTTTTGAAACTTGAACTGCTTTCCCTTGTTCTCCAGGTGGGCGCCTGATTGCTTGAACTTGAATCGCGTTCCCTTGACACTGCTTTTCCTTTGGACTACTTTCCCTTGTTCTCCAGGTGGGCGCCTGATTGCTTGAGCTTCGAACTGCTTTCCTTTGAAATTGCTTTTCCTTTGGACTACTTTCCCTTGTACTCCAGGTGGGCGCCTGATTGCTTGAACTTCGAACTGCTTTTCCTTGAAACTTGAGCTGTTTTTCCTTGTTCTCCAGGTGTGCGCCTGATTGCTTGAGCCTAAACTGCTTTCCTTTCCCTTGAACCTTGTGTTGTCTTCCCTTGTTCTCCAGGTGGGCGCCTGATTACAACAAACAGACAAAACAAAAGAATTTTTTTTGCCCCAGTTTGATATTGGGAACAATCTGTGAGTGCTAACCGACTCTTGTTATCAAAATAAGTTCTAAGCTAAATTCCCTTATCCTGAAAATTTCAAACCAAGTCTCATCTTAAAAAGTGAAAACTTAAATGCTGAATTATACTTCCCAAAAGAAAAAACACACGTGAAACCTTGTCACTTGCGAGGGTCTCGAAACTTACTAAATCCCGTTATCTGGGAGAATACTGAAAACTTACGGCCGAGCCTATTTGGCACCTGCCTTCTTCACGGAGGGTTTCTCTGGAACAAACAAAATTTCCTGCCCCTGTTTCAATCAAAGAAAATCTTGTCAGTTCGAAAATGTGGTGGTTAGTTTGCGGCATTCTTGCTGAGGGTGGCCTTTCCACTGTCATGCTTTGTTCTGCTCATCTGTATCCGACCGGTTAGGAATTGTTTCACCTTCTGATTGAACCTTAACCATGGATCCCTGAATGACCTGAGTGCCCTATACTCAACCTGCTGTTTTACATTTCTGACCTTTCTACCTGAACCTCTATATCTCCCACAAGATTCCCAAATAATTCGTCCAATGGAGCTTTCACTGACACCTTATTTTCGCTTTGCATCATGCTATCTATGGTATGTTTTTTGCCGCACTTTGCTTTGTGCACTTTTGGAAGTTGGTTGTGAGCTTTGCGATCCTTTCTTTTGCTTTGCAAGGCTAACATTGAAAATGCCTTAGAGGAGTAAACCCAAAAGGAAATGAAATGCAATGACTTCGAAAGTTATGAATAGAGAAGAAAAATCAAACAGAAGGACTATTTGAGGAAGAAAAGGAAAAGGGACTTATCTGAGCGAGGTTGCTGGCATCAATGATCAAGACATGCATTTTGGATTAATCAGCCTAGTCCATTCAGTCAATCCTCTTTCAGTCTTCACACTTTGTGCCCGGGGTTCCCATGATCCGATTCCTCTGCAAAGTCCACAACCTTATTCGGCTTGCAGTGCCCTGAAGGGTTTTCACTAGCAAACCTCTCTCATTTATTCATCTCTCAACTCACTATCGCCTTATGGTGCCCGTGAGGGTTTTCACCAATAAGCCTTTCTCATTTTTAATTTCTCTCAGCTTTCAATCGCCTTACGGTGCCCGAGAGGGTTTTCACCAATAAGACTCTCTCATTTTTTAATTTTTTCCTGCTTAGACCAAAGTGTTGCCCCTGATATGAATCACACCTCTACTTGCTCGACTTGGCATCTCTCAAAGTCTGATCGGAAGGTCTTTCTTTGGACTGTAATGTGGGCTTTCGGAAAGGGTTAGAACGAAAGGATATCAAAAGGCTCAAAACAACTTGAATGGGTTCAAAATTACAACTTTTGGAATCAGATTTCTTACAACAACTACAACTTTCTGCCCCAGTTTCTTTGCTTGGGGACTGTTGGATTTTTATTTTGATGGGACCGAACCGTGAGGCTGCCTACGTATCCTTAAAAGCAATCAGGTCGAACGAAGTTCATGAAACATGAGTTGCTTTGTTTTTCTTTGTACTTTCTTCTTCTCTTTTCTTTCTCTCTCTTTTTCTTTCTTTTTCTTCTCTTTTTTTTAGTCATCATTTTTTCATTATTCTCCTTTCTCTCTTCTTCTCTTTTCATTTTCTCTCTCTTTAACTTATGTCTCTGTGTCTTTGATCTTTGCTACTGATTCCAAAAGAGGGGTATGAAAGAAAACAAATAAGGCTTAAAGGGGTAACAATGGATAAAGTGTTTAGATAGCAGAATAAAATGCCTTCGTCATTTCAACCTTGAAAACATTCCAAGTACAAATGAACACAATTTAAACAAAAGAAATCACACATAATATCTTTGACCGCATCAGAATTGATAGCCATGTCTACACACTTTCTTTCTATATCTGTTAAATACAAAGTACCATTGGACAACACTCTCGTTACCACGAACGGCCACTGCCAATTTGGGGCAAACTTGCCTTTTGCTTCCGCCTGATGTGGGAGGATGCATTTCAATACCAACTGACCCACTTCAAATTTCCGGGGACGCACCTTCTTGTTGTATGCTCTGGCCATTCTGTTTTGATACAATTGGTCGTGACATACTGCTGCCAGTCTTTTCTAATCAATTAGACTTAATTACTCCAACCGAGGTTTGACCTACTCATCATCATCAATGTCTGCTTCAGGAACAATTCGAATGGATGGAATCTCAACCTCCACAGGTATCACTGCTTCAGTACCATACACCAACAAATAAAGAGTTGCACCTACTGAAGTGCGAACAATAGTGCGATAACCCAACAACTCAAATGGAAACTTTTCATGCCATTGCCTAGAACCTTGCACCATCTTTCGAAGTATCTTCTTTATGTTCTTGTTGGCTGCCTCAACCGCTCCGTTTGCCTTGGGACAATACGGAGTGGAATTTTGGTGCATAATCTTGAACTGCTGACATACTTCCTTCATCAAATGACTGCTAAGATTTGCGCCATTGTCCGTGATGATTCCCTTTGGAATTCCGAACCGACAAATGATGTTTGAATGAACGAAGTCAATCACTGGTTTCTTGGTCACAGATTTGAAAGTCATAGCCTCAACCCACTTAGTGAAATAATCAATGGCCACCAAAATGAACCTGTGCCCATTGGATGCTGCTGTCTCGATTGGTCCGATGACATCCATGCCCCAAGCAACAAAGGGCGAAGGTGCGGACATTGTGTGTAGTTCAGATGGGGGAGAATGGATCAAATCACCGTGCACCTGGCATTGATGACACTTTCGTACAAAGCTGATACAATCTCGCTCCATGGTAAACCAATTATAGCCTGCTCGAAGAATTTTCTTTGCCAAAACATAGCCACTCATATGGGCCCCGCAAACTCCGGAATGTACCTCGGTCATGATGGTCGTGGCTTGCTTAGCATCGATGCACCTTAACAACCCAAGATCTGGAGTTCTTTTGTACAAAATTCCCCCGCTCAAGAAAAATCCACTAGCCAAACGTCGAATTGTTCTCCTTTGATCACATGTGGCTTGCACCGGATATAACCCCATCCTGATGTATTCCTTGATATCATGGAACCATGGCTCACCATCGAGTTCTTCTTCCACCATGTTACAGTAAGCATGCTGATCACGGACCTGAATATGCAAAAGGTCGATATAAGCCTTATCTGGATGATGCAACATTTACACCAGAGTAGCCAAGGCATCAACAACCTCATTATGGATCCTAGGGATATGCCTGAATTCCACTGATCTGAACCCCTGAAAAAGATCATGCAGACATTGTCGATATGGTATGAGCTTCAAATCTCGAGTCTCCCATTCTCCCTGAATCTGGTGCACTAACAGATCTGAATCTCCCAAAACCAGCACTTCCTGGACTCCCATGTCCACAGCTAATCCTAAACCTAAAATGCATGCTTCGTACTCAGCCATGTTGTTGGTGCAATAGAAACGAAGTTGAGCTGTGACAGGGTAGTGGTGCCCTGTTTCAGAAATGAGCACAGCTCCTATCCCAACACCTTTCATGTTAGCAGCCCCATCAAAGAAAAGTTTCTAGCCGGGCTTCTCATCCTGCTCGACCTCCTCAATATGCATTACCTCTTCATCAGGAAAATAAGTTTTCAACGGCTCATATTCTTCATCCACCGGGTTCTCGGCCAAGTGATCAGCCAAAGCTTGTGCTTTCATTGCCGGCCGAGTCACATAGACGATGTCAAATTCGGTGAGCAAAATCTGCCACTTTGTGAGTCTTCCTATGGGCATAGGCTTCTGAAAGATATAATTCAAAAGATCCAGGCGAGAAATGAGGTATGTAGCATAGGATGACAAATAGTGCTTCAGCTTATATGCCACCCAAGTCAGGGCGCAACATGTCCTCTCAAGGGGAGTATACTTAACCTCATAGGATGTGAACTTCTTGCTAAGATAATAGATGGCTTGCTCTTTCCTGCCAGTGATGTCATGTTGACCAAATATGCAGCCAAATGAATTATCCAGGACTGTGAGATAAAGAATCAACGGTCTTCCTGGTTCTGGCGGTACCAACACAGGTGGGTTTGATAAATACTCCTTGATCTTATCGAATGCTTCTTGGCACTCATTGGTCCATTTGATCGAAACATCCTTCTTTAGCAACTTGAAGATGGGCTCACAGGTTGTCGTCAGTTGAGCAATAAACCTGCTAATGTAGTTCAACCTCCCTAAAAGACTCATCACCTCAGTCTTGTTCTTTGGCGGTGGTAATTCCTGAATAACCTTGATTTTTGACAGGTCCAGCTCGATGCCCCGCCGACTGACCATGAAGCCTAACAGCTTGCCTGACAGAACACCGAATGCACACTTTGCAGGGTTGAGCTTAAGATTGTACCTGCGGAGCCTCTGTAAAAATTTTCTCAGGTCCCTGACATGGTCAGACTGCTTCCTGGACTTTATGATTACATCATCCACGTAGACCTCAATCTCCTTGTGTATCATGTCATGGAATATGGTGGGCATATCCCTCATGTAAGTTGCCCCAGCATTTTTCAAGCCGAACGACATGACCCAATAGCAATATGTTCCCCATGGCGTGATAAATGCCGTCTTCTCTGCATCTTCCTCATCCATTAAGATCTGACGATACCCCGCATAGCAGTCCACGAAAGACCCAATCTCATGCTTGGCACAATTATCAATCAAAATGTGGATATTTGGCAATGGAAAATTGTCCTTTGGACTTGCTTTATTGAGGTCACGGTAATCAACACACACTCTGGTCTTACCATCTTTCTTTGGCACAGGCACAATATTGGCTAACCACGTGGGATACCGCATGACTCGAATGACTTTTGCATCAAGCTGCTTTGTGACTTCTTCTTTAATCTTCACACTCATGTCAGTTTTAAACTTTCTCAACTTCTGCTTAACGGGACGGAATGCTGGATCAATTGGCAATTTGTGGACCACCAAATCGGTACTCAAACCTGGCATGTCATCATACGCCCATGCAAAAATATCCTTATACTCGAACAATGCTTTAATTATTTCTTCCCTGATTTGCGGTTCAAGATGGACACTTATCTTAGTTTCTCTGACATTATCTAGGTCCCCTAGATTGATTGCTTCTGTATCATTCAGATTAGGCTTGGGGTTTTCTTCAAAATGATTTAGCTCCTTACTAATCTCTTCAAAGGCCTCATCCTCATCATATTCTGATCCATCATCGCACTCTATTTCTTGGATTATTATTTCAGAATTAGATTGACTTTTAAGACTTGGCCGAGGATTCCTCATGCATGTCATGTCATTGAAATCAGCATAAAAAGAACTGTACAAAGAAGAAAAGAAAAACAAAAATAAGAGTTATCAGGAATGATGGAAAAGGGAAATTGCATTTCATTGAAAATAAAGGATAACAGGGTTTGTACATCAACAAACGGAAAATAAAAATCTGGGTCACAACCCTGGAATGACCCAAATAGAAAGGAAAACAAAACAAACTATCAAGACTCCTTCCGAATAGGGAGAGGAGTAGCCTTTCAATTGTTAAGCTTTACATTCGGTCCGACGAACTACACGTCTGCTTTGCTAGAACCTTCTCCAACTTCTACCATGTTCACATTATCAAACAACCTCTAGAACCTTTCAACTAACTCTTCATCAATGTCAACCACAGAACTTGGGACTGTCGTCACTGGGCGTTTCCTGGCATCGGGCTTGACAAAAGACTTGGAGAGATGCGAGATAGGCTTCGGAAGTGCCCACGCCTTCTGTTTCAACCTTTTAGCCCTTTTCACATTTGCTGCTGTAGGTTTGAATCCAAGACCGAACGTACTCCAGTTTTTAGGGAGGGACACTGGCTGTGTGATACCCTGCAAGGATGCACCCAGGCCTTTACCTGGCACAAAGCCATTTTTCAGCATTTCAGAGGCCACCATGACGGATGCAGAGGCTATCTTTGGAGTTGGAACACATTTCCCTTCTAGAACCTTCTCGACCGACACTGTTTCAAAAGCTTGGTAGACCCAAGGCCCTTTGTCATCTTCAGTCTCAATAAATGGGACGGAGGCATCAATGTGAGCACACAAATTCTCCTCGCCATGCACGACGATCTCCTGTCTATCCCATTCGAACTTGACCATCTGGTGCAAAGTGGACAGGATTGCTTTGGCAGCATGTATCCAAGGCCAACCTAACAGCAAGTTGTAAGAGACGGCTACGTCCAGTACCTGGATCTCCATGGTGAATTCCACCGGTCCTATTGTCAATTCAAGCACTATATCACCAACCGAGTCTTTCCCTCCACCGTCGAAACCTCGGACGCATATGATGTTCTTGTGAATCCTCTCATCATTAACTTTCAACTTGTTCAGAGTAGAGAGAGCGCAAATGTTTGCACTGAAACCATTGTCAATTAACACCCTGGTAACCACACAATCTTCACATTTTATCGTAAGATAGAGAGCTCTGTTGTGTTCAGTACCTTCCACATGCAACTCATCATCGGAGAAAGTGACCCTGTTCACCTCAAATATTTTGTTGGCGATCTTCTCCAGATGGTTCACTGAAATTTTGTCGGGGACATGTGCTTTGTTCATAATTTTCATCAGGGCTCGACGATGCTCATCTGAGTGGATCAATAACGATAGCAAAGAAATCTGAGCTGGCGTCTTTCTCAGCTGCTCCACGATGGAGTAATCTTGTACTTTCATTTTCCTCAGAAACTCCTCCGCTTCTTCTTTAGTGACTGCTTTCTTTACTAGAACTGGATTATCCTTGAGTGCTTTAGCTTTTCTCAACTCTTCCGGGGCAAAGCATCTCCCCGAACGAGTTAACCTTTGGGCCTCATTGACTTCTTCTTTCACTTCTTTCCCCTTGTAAGTCACTATCACCCGTTCATAGCTCCAGGGGACAGCCTTGGTGTTGACTAACGGCAATTGGGTTACAGGCTTGATGATGACAGGGTCCGTGCGGGCACCCACCACAATTATGATAGGCTTGTTTGCCAACCTCAACACAATCACTTTTGACTTTGCATCATTTGTGGATCTCTTCTCAACTACCACAGAAGGTTCACCTTTTGTCATGCTCAACTTTTTCACTGCTCCTTCAACCATTGCTTTTGCGACAATTTTTCCTTCGGCTGGCCTGACCTCAATGGACCGAATCATCATAACAGATTGCGATGGCTTCTTGGCTCCCCCTCTTTGTGTACTATCTCGATCATGTTTGTTTCCTCATGTTGGCAATGGGTTCTGATTGATGTTGGGTGCTTCTGGAGTTTGGACTTCAATCCGGTTTGTGTCGACGAGCTCCTGGATAGCATTTTTCAAGTGCCAGCACTTCTCCGTATCATGCCCCGGAGTACCATTACAATATTCACATCTCAAGGAGTAATCAAGATTCTTTGGAGGAGAGTTTGGCAATTTCGACTGAATTGGCCTCAACATATCCAACTGCCTCAATCTATGGAATAAACTGGTATTAGACTCCCCCAAAGGAGTGAAAGTTTTCTTCCGCTACAACCTTTCATTTTTGAATGCTGGATTGGGTCGGAAACCTGGACCGGCAGGGTTTCGATACGCTCGTGGGGGTGGGTAAGAATTTTGTGGAGATAGGTAGGTGTTTTGTGGGACTGGAGGACGCCATTGTGAGTAGGGAGGAGGTTGAGTGTATGACCGGGCGTGGTGGACAGAAATCTGAGGGTCTGGTGATGGGAAGTAATGGTGGGGTGAATTATATGGGTTTTGGGTGTAGGCTCGGTGACAGGGTCGTGGCTGGGTATAATGGTGTGACGGGCCCCTCGGTCCAAACCATGATCCTGAATCAACTGTTGCCACATCTTCTTTCTTCTTCTTTCCAATCACTCCTCCGGTACCATTTTGGATGGCTTGGGTGGTTGCTTTGATGGCCGAGTAACTCATTATTTTGCTCGACTTAAGCCCTTCTTCCACCATGCCACCCATCTTTACTACCTCGTTGAAAGACGTGCCTATGGCCGATATCAGATGGCCAAAGTAAGTGAGATCCAAAGCTTGCAAAAAATATTCCACCATTTCATTTTTCTCCATCGGAGGGTTGACTCTTGCCTCTTGTTCTCTCCATCAGAAACCATATTCTCTGAAACATTCTCCTGGCTTCTTTTCTATCTTAGTTAGGGACAAATGATCTGGGACGATCTCTATGTTGTACTGGAAGTGTCGTGCAAATGCTTGGGCCAGATCATCCCATGTATACCATCTACTATGATCTTGACGTTTATACCACTCTAATGTCGTGCCACTCAAACTCTGGCTGAAGTACGCCATTAGCAGCTCATCTCTTCCACCAGCTCCTCTCATTTTACTGCAGGATCCCCTCAAGTGGGCCACCGGGTCCCCGTGCCGGTCATATAAGTCAAATTTAGGTATCTTGAATCCCACAGGCAACTGAACATCGGGGAATAGACACAAATCTTTGTATGCTATGCTCACCTGGCCTCCTAATCCCTGCATGCTCCTGAACGATTACTCCAGGCTTCTTACCATCCTGAACATCTCCTCCTGATCCGGGTTTTTTGGTGATTTCTCGGTCTTAACAGGGAGCTCGAAACGAGGAGTATAAGAGTGATGATCTAGGGCCCTGAATGTAGGCTCTGGGGGATAGTACTGATTGTCTTGGGTCTGGAACAATGGCTCACTAGAGGATCAACGGAGTGTAGCTGGCGGGGGTGCCACGAAAATAGGGGTGGTTGGTGGAGGGGGTACGGGATTGTTTTGGCTAGTGGTGTTTGGGTGGTTTGGGAAGTGGTGCCTTGATAATGGTGGTAGTGGGCGAAGCCTGGTGCATTTTGCGGGGATGAATCAGTAGTGGGAGGTTCTTGGGACTGAGCCAACGGTGGGATGAAAGCGGGGTTGGCAGGGTATGATGGTAGGGGATACCCTTTCACCCAGGCTTGGTACATTTCGGCCATCTGATGTTTCAACTTATACAGTTCCTCTTTCAGATTAATCTTAGACTCTTCCCCCTCTCTTGATTGATCAATAACACTTGCGTCCAGTTCCTGGCCGGCCATGATCAACTTGTTCTTAGACCTGGTGTTGTACGGGTGGGTTGCCAGAATGCTGATCAAACTAACCACCTCCGCTTGATGACAACAAGCAAGCTCGTTAGCGATTAGAGCTTAACAGATAGGCAACCACACGTTGAGGGTGTAATGCACCTAAACAGTTAACCATTTCTAGTATGCATTTGAACGGCCGCTTGCGTCATCCTGGCTTTCACTAATTTTCATTTTGCAACTTCTCTTTTTTTTTTCATTCCTGCTTTTCTTTGCTTGGTTCTTGTTTTTCTTTTATTCTCTCATTTTTCCTCTCTTGTTTTGCCCTTATTTCTTTCCCACATCTTTCTTGTTTTTCTCTTTTTTTTTCTTTTCATTTCATGGCTATGATCAAATCCTATGAGGATTGCCTACGTATCATGACACCGCATGAATCAGACCAAGCGTTGTTCTGGGAGCATGTGCGAAATAAATAAAATAAAAAAAACACATTTTTTGGGGGTTTTCAAATTTTTATAAAATAAATTAAAACATCTTTACAGCTTCCCCTATAGAGTTAAACATAAAGACTGACAGACTCCATGAGTGGACCAATAACTTCAAGAGAAAACTAGAAATACAGACTCGAAAATGAACTAACAAACTGACAATACAGACTTGGAAATAAACAAAATACAGACTCGAACAAACAAAGTCAAGAATACATAAGCGCCTCAACTGTTGCTCCCGTTGGCCTTGCTGCGGGCCTTTGCGCGATATCTTCTCGGAGGCGAAACGAGTCATCCATGATCTGTCGGACAAAAATCATAACCGAAGCGAAGAACATGGACCTGGTCATGTCTTCACACTCGTTGCACTTCATCACAATGTAGTCCGCAATTCTCCTAACCCTTTCCCTGATAATACCCTTCTCCTGTTGCAACCGTCCGATCTGCTGAGATCTGGCATCCAAAACTTGTTCGGCTATGTGATTTTGCTCTTGAAGCTATTGTAGGTCACTCTCTAACCGTGACATCAGGGCATAACAGTGCTCCCTTTTTGCTTTAAAGTCTCTTTCCTACTTGGCCATCTCATTCTGAAGGACACTGACCTTTTTCTTTATTCTCACCATTCCTTTGTCATACTTCTCCTTCAGTTGCCGAACGAGACTGGCCCGTCCCTCCGCATTCTTAGCTAACTTAGCCCGGGCATTTGCTAGCTCCGCTTCAGTCTTTTGCAAAGCATCCTCAAAATCACGTACTTTTTGCGTAAGGCTGTAGATGAGCTTTTCGTCTTTTTTGCTCCTGCCCGGCTTCTCAACTGCTATTCTCATTTTTCGAACTTGGGCTTGGAGAGCTTCATTCTCTTGGGCCAACTTTCTTATTTCACCTTCGGCTTCTTGTGCTTGGAGATCATTGTTGAATTCCATGTTTCTCAATTTCTCTTTCAAGGCGTGAATCTCGGCTTGATATTTCTTCTCCTTTTCTCCCCAGGCGAACTTTTCTTGGATTTTGTCGTCATCAGCTTGAACATGAGGTCTCTTGGCAGGCCTCTCAGGCTCGGGCTCGGGCTCAGGCTCTGGCTCGTTGTTTACACAAGACCTTTTCTCGAACCATGAAGCACAATTTGGATCCACTTCCCCTTTTGCAACATCTGGTACCTGGGTGCCATTATTCAGATACCGGCAGCCATTCCAATCCTGCTGAACTAAAGCCTCGGGCAATGGAGCTTCTCGATATAGCTCAATGACCTGGGTGGTTAGATCTTCATCTTCGGGCACAATCTGATATCTTCCTAACTGCCTCAAGACCCTCTGCGGTGCATATGGATGGATACTCCTCACACCCATCAATCTCAGGTAACCCTTGGTAGCCGTCATATATATGGCTTCTATTATCGGGAGCCATCCTATAGTCCACTCGACCTGACTTGCTTTGGGAGCATTCAAGTGGGAGACCCAGGCTTCATACCCTTCTTGCACGTTGTAGTCCTTTAACCTTTCCTCATAACTTGTAATGAAGTTATCCGGGCTCGAACCATAACTCATGAATTTGGGGTGATGGCGAAGATGCTCGATCAACCACATTTGTAGAAGGATATTGCAACCTTCGAAGAATTGAGGCCCAACTTTGCATAATGTCAATGCTCGATAAATATCTGCCAGCACTAAAGGGACAAGTGTATGATCTTCCTTGGTAATGAGGATTTGTGCAATTCTGACCATACAAGTATTCGCTGTCCCTTCCTCATTTGGAAAACCCATGATCCCTAAAAATGCCACAATAAAAGCGAACCGACGATGAATTTGCCAAAGGCCCTTATTTTGTTTGTTGCTCAAACCCTTTTCATGCGTTTAGAACCCAGCTGAATGCCCGAACCTGAAGTACAAGAAGTTGAAAGAACAACACCCTTTGCTTACATGGGCCTTCTTCATCTGTTTGCTGATATTCAGGAGGTCAAAGAACTTGTGCACTGAAGGAGCCCTCGGAAATATAAGTTGATGCTTCCTCAAATCCCGGCCAAACTCAATGTACCTGGCCATTTCCTCCAAAGTAGGGGTGATCTCAAAGTCCAAGAAACGAAAAACATTGTGGATAGGGTCCCAAAAAGTTACCAGAGCCTTGATTAAATCTTCCCGTCGTCTGATTTCCAGAATGTTTATAAGGGCACCCAACTATTTTTTCACCCACTTCTGACCATCTTCATCTAGATCATTCCACCACATACACAACTGCAACTGATCCTATTTTCTGACCACTTCTGACGGGTTCTGGGCAATGTTCATTTGTGACGGGTCTTGGACAGTATTCATTTGTACCTGTGGAGGGTTAAGGTTAGATTTGACTCCGGTGGACCCTTTTTGTAAACCAGGTTTTTCAATTTCAACAAGAAAAATCAATGGACCATGATTCCTTCCCTTGTATGCTAGTTTTAGCAAAAATGATCATTTTTGCAAACGTGGCCCCTTCCCAATTCCAAATGAATTTCGAGGTCGGGGAGGACTACTTTATGGAAAAATGACACTTCGCCGACAGACCTGTCCGTTTTTTTACGAAAATAGCCCTTCGACAACTGAAGATACTCTATGGCTATCTCGGCAAGAATGGTTTAAGACATTACTGATGCTGGATCGGCTTATTTTGACCAAAACCCCAAACTACATTTATTTGACCACTTACTCTTTCCTCTCTCTTTTGAAAAATAAGGCCGAACCTTATGTAGGTTGTCTACGTATCCCACATCCGATGAGAATCAGACTTGCGTAGTTCGGTCAGTTTTAACACATTTGAAAAGGACACAGTATTGACTCCTTTGAAGTGACTCTTTTTCTTTCCTTTTTTGAAAAATTTCTGGCAGAGTTTCGGGACATTTCCAAGTACCGGCGATTTTCAAAATCGGGTTTTATTTCTTTCCCTACATCACTCTTGGTTTTTCTTTTGCTTTGTTTTCCCTAGATGGTCAGCATGCAGGCCGAAACAAATAAATGTTCACATAGCACATAGGATGCATCAGGGTGGTCTGTTATTTTGGGTACACCTGTCCTAGACGGACCCAGCCCCTGTGTTGAGTCTCCTAAGTCAAATGCACATGTTATCAACAAACGTTCCTACTAGGGATCCGGCATGAGGCTGTATTTTTGTAGGTTTAAATCCTGGGGTTGTGTTCTAGACTTGGGTTAACCGAGCGGACAACTAGGGCCGAAGAGGGGGCAACGTACCGGGAGCACTAAAGTCTACCCGGCCTTGTTGCTGGCCCCGCCTCGTTCTATTTGGTATAATTTCTACAGAAAAAGCGGGTCACACGAACGTGTGCACCATTTTCAGAAGACTCATAGGGGTGGCATGAGAAGACGGTTATATACAATTCAACCACTATTAAAGCGGTAAACAGATAGCATTTAGCACAAAAGGTTCACAGAATACAGTAATATGAACAATAAATAAAGCCAAGTAAAAATCATAAAACAAGCTCGAATTCTTCAACCCTGAACCAGAGATTCAGGGTTACTTTCCCCAGCAGTGTCGCCAGAGCTGTCACACCTCCTTTTTACTACCCCCGAAAGGGGTATAAGGGAGTTTTTTCCAATTTAAGTGACAATTGAAATGAAATTATTTATTTAAAACTCAGAGTCGCCACTTAGGATAATTTATGGTGTCCCAAGTCACCGGTTCAAATCCCGAATCGAGGAAAGATTGACTCTGTTATATAGCCCGCGAACACAGAAATACGGGTAAGGAATTTTGTTAATCCGGGAGAAGGTGTTAGGCATTCCCGGGTTCCGTGGTTTTAGCACGGTTGCTTAAACTATTAATAATTGGCCTATTATCTTATTAATTACACATTTTAAAACTAGTGTGCATTTTTAGACTTTTGAATCGTTTTTAATTATTTTGACCGCTTTTAGGATTTATGGAATTGTTTTTGAACAAGTTACGATTGTCGTACACTTGTTTGTTTTGGAACACACCGCAAACCACGCTACATGAAATGCACCCGCGATTCGCGATATGTTTAATTTTATTAATGTTCGAAGTTATTACGATCGGGTTACATGAAATGCACCCCCGAATTTGGAAATTAGGTATCATGACTATGCCACGGGAACCGTACCCATAGCCACGATGGTTTAATTACGCGCCTAAAGCAAACTACGAAAGTTCAAGGCATTTTCTATACTAATTAAAGTAATTAATATGAGGGCCATAGATTGTAGATTTTGTTTCCGTATGGCGCACCTCAATTTATTTTTAAAAGAAAAGATTTAAATTTCACTAAGGCAAACTACAGATACTCCTACTTTAATCTAATTTAAATTTAAATATCATAACCACGTCACGGGAACCGTACCGGTAGTTGTAATAATTTAATTGCGCGCCAAAAGGTTCGCGGCCTAAAATGCTCTTATGACTAATTAACAGAATAAAGTGATACACTCCAATTTTCTTTCATTTAACGCCAAACTTGTGGCCCAATAAACTCAAATTCCCACTCATTTAATGACAAAGCTCGTGGCCAAGTATTATTAAAAGCCCACAATATCAAACATCATTTATAGCTAAGCGTGCCAACAAACTTTCGCTTTTTTACTGTTCTTTTTTTATTTTAAGCCTAACTCAAAATTTCAAAAAAAAAAAACAAATAAATTTAATTTGTCATATTGATAATCCAAACTGCCAAAGACTTTGTCTTCATTTTTACTTTATTCTAATTTTGAAAAAAAAAGCACCCTAGAATATACTCCGGTATGAACGCAAGAAAGCAAGGAGGTGAATTCAATAGATTACAGATGATGTGTTGAGAAGTTACAAGCCACAAAGTATATAACCAAAAAAAAATGCTGGTAGCGAAGACACTAGTATGTCTTTTTGTCTATCACAAAGGAAAAATAGAAATTCTATATTTGCCCAGTACTGCTAAACCAATACATCCCATTCAACTGAGATAAAACAATCAATTATAGAAGATCAACCAAAATGATTAAAGAAATTAAAACCTCGGTTAATTCACGTTCTTGCTGACTCACTATATTAATTCAAACGACTTTCCTCAAACACAATTTAGCATGTACGCTCGTTAACGACAGATCTAATTTAACCAAATTGCACACCAAGATAAGATTTCAAGGCACAGAAGATAACCATCTTTATCAATTCATTCACAAGAATATTACAAGAAACATTGAAGAAGAAAGTTAGAAACGGACCTGTACTGCTGCAAATTTTCACCGTAGACAATGAAAGAAGATTTCCAAACAGGCAAGACGAGATACTGATGCGAACCTCGAACCAATGACAAACTCAGCTCCAAATAATTCTCCAAACGAGCTGGTTGCTGTAACGGTGTCGCGGCTGGGTG
The DNA here is from genome assembly GCF_001879085.1 of Nicotiana attenuata. Classification (NCBI taxonomy): domain Eukaryota; kingdom Viridiplantae; phylum Streptophyta; class Magnoliopsida; order Solanales; family Solanaceae; genus Nicotiana; species Nicotiana attenuata. The sequence goes on from NW_017671604.1 coordinate 18,690, forward strand.
TGAAACGACGACGGGGGAGGTGGTTTCAGGCGATGGCTGCTAGTGGGTATTCTTGGGTGAGGGGTCACGAAGAAGACGAGGTCAGGGGGTGGGGTTTTCTCTGAAAACGGCGCTCATTTCTTGCTTAGGGATCTTAGGCTAGCGTCTGATTTTCACTTTTGGAGAAGATGAAGTTCAAAAGGGTGGGGGGGGGGGGTTTGCGTGTATGAAAAACAGGGCTCATCAGCCTTGGGGATCTAGGGTCTTAGAGTCTCCCTATTTTTTAGGCTACTTTTGGTTATAGAGAGGGTTTATAGGTTAAGGGGTATGGGTTTGATATTATTGGGCCTTAAAATTGGGCCAAAGACTAAAAAAAATAGACTACAAGATTAAAATGGGACAAACTAACCCAAGACTAACTCTTCCTAGAAAATTTAAAACTAGTCTTAATTAATTGAACTAAACTATATTGAAACTATTATTGTGTTTTCAAGATTATATGAAAATAAAGATAAGGTACTATTTTATATATTTTTTGTTTAAATTTATGAAAGATACGCAAGCTAAAATATTTTTGTAATTTTTATTTTTGTGACGAAATAAAATAAAAGAGTCAAAATTAGTTGAAGTAGCGATATTAGGCCTAAACTGATGCTAAAATATAAAAGATCTTGGGGAGGGTCAAAAATTACATGTCTGCACTAAGGCTAATAGGATGTACCTGGATCTGCACAAAACATGTGCAGAAACGTAGTATGAGTACAACACAACGGTACCTAGTAAGGGTCAAGCCTAACCTCGGTAGAGTAATGACGAGTTCAGGTCAAGGCCCTGCTGGAGATAATGAGAAACAAGACATATGACATAACAATATAGTGAAAATAACAGGGAAGTGAAACAATAAGAATTTACGGAGAGTAACAACACAAAATCAAGGAATCTAATATAACACGAAAGGAAAACAAGAATTTTATATATTAAGGAAACAACAATCTAACAATACAACAAATAGAGAAGATCAACAGGGGGCACTCCTAAGGTACTGCCTCGTAGTCCCAAATAAGAAAAGTAACTCACCGCCTTTCCTTATATCTCTGCGGGGGCCTTTATATTTTTGTTTGAAAAATTATTTTCCCGAAATAGGACCCCGCGTTTTAGCCCACCTTATCACACCGCATGGCTTCTAGTAGTTCCCATTAGCCATGCGTATCAAGTCCACATTTTCTCATTGCATGCGTTTCAACACCAGACCTTATACCACCGCATGCGTATCAATAATCACAAAGGCACGACAGAAACCTCGTGCCGATATTAACAACCGCACTGCCGAAAGCTCGTGCAAACAATAACAACAACATGAAAGAAACCTCGTGCAACAACCAAACAATAGCCTCAACAATAACACGAAAACCAACGCATATCAACTAAATAAAATGAAATTTCAAAACTTACACCTTGCCTTAACAGAAACCACACCCTTTGCAACTCAACACCAAGCTTAACAGCCACATATTTCAAGGATAGCAATTTCAAGTAGAGAATCCCATAATAAAATAATGAATACGGAATTAAGAAAGCAAGTAATTTAACTAAGCATGTAGTACAAGTTGCAAATAAGAGATAAGACAGGTAGACATGTGAAATTAGGCTAAACATGGTGACTATAACATGCTAAAGTAACTCAATTAAGGCATGAAAAGTAAACTACGTAGCTAAGACCAAAATTTCAACAATTAGCCCATTTACGCACTCGTCACCTTGCGTACATGGCCTCCACATATCACAATTATCACAACAATACCAAATCCTAAGGGGATGTTTCCCCACACAAGGTTAGACAAGTCTCTTACCTCAAACCACGCTAAGTTAATCAATTAGAAATCCTTTTCCACGATTTCCCGACTCCGAACTGCTTGAATCTAGCCAAAAATAATTTCATACTATAAATATAACTATTGGAAACTAATTTAAATATGAAACTATGATCTTAGCAAAGAACTGAAAAATCGCCCCAAAAAGTCAAACCGGGCCCGCGTCTTGGCACCCTACCAAAATTATAAAAATCGAGTACCCATTCAATATCGAGTCCAACCATACAAGAATTACACAAACCCGATACCAAAATGCCGCCCAATCCCCAAATTTCAGCTTAAGAGGTTTCCTCCATTTTTCCCCAATTATTCAACCCAAATCCCTTCTTAAATGATGAAATCAAAGATAGATTTGTGGGATTTAATAAAAAACGAGTTAAGAAATATTACCCCAACAATCCCTCTGAAAATCCCTCGATATTTTGCCTCAAACCGAGCTTTCTAAGTCCAAATGGTGAATTATGAAATAAACCCTCAATTTCAAACTTAACTTCTGCTGCCGAGTAATACATCGCGATCGCGAAGAACAAATTTCCATCAGCTCAAAAACCTACTACGCGAACGCCGAAGACAGAACGCGAACGTGGTGAGAAACTTTTTGTGATGACCCGTAAGGTCATCTTGTGTTTTAGAACCCTATTCAGGGTTCCTAGTACTTCAAAACATCATTTTCATTCTCCTCGATTTGTGTGCGCAATCCAAGCGCGTTTTCAGAAAGCGTTTATGTTAATTGATTTTATTTGACTTTGGTCATTATTTTGAGTAAACGGACCTGGACCCATGTTTTGATGATCTCGGAGGGTCCGTAGGAAAATATGGGCCCTGGGCGTATGCCCGAAATTAAATTCCGAGGTCCCTAGCCCGAGAAATGAATTTTTAATAAAAAATTGTTAAACTAAAATTATAATGGTTTTGTGAAAATGGTTAATAGTTGATCTCGTTGGTATCGGGTCTGTATTTTGGTTCCGGAGCCCGGTATAGATCCGTTATGATTTTGTTTCTCTACAAATATACATTAAAGTTACTGACAAATTTAACAATGCTACTAATATATTTTGAAAATTAACGTTAAGAAAAAATTAAATATACGAATATATTATAAAAATTATAAATTAAATAATATTAAGTTATTTTATTTGTAAACAATATCTGTGAAATTTGTTGAGAATCAGAACTCATTTGATGTGATTCGGACCTGTGGTTGAGAAAATAGAAGTTTTGAAACTTTCTTGAAAATTTCATGCAATTTGATGCTAAATTTGTAGTTCTAGGTGTTATTTTGGCGATTTGATTGCGTGAACAAGTTCGTATGATGTATTAAGACTTGTGTGCATGTTTGGTTTGGAGCCCCGAGGGCTCGAGTGAGTTTCGGATAGGCTACGGGGTGATTTACACTTAGAAATCTGGTGTGTTTTGTTGCAGTTAGTGTTTCTGGTTTTTCTTGTTCACGTTCGCGAAGATACTCTCCCGAACACGAAGTGTAACCTGTGCAAGGGAGGGGATTGTTCATCACGAACGCGTAGCCATGGTCACAAACGCAGAGCGTTGGGGGGCTGCACTTCGCGAATGCGACAGGCATCACGCGAACGCGTAGAGTAAAATGGAGGTGGGCTGGGGAATCTTTGAGTTGCTCTTCGCGAACGCGGTGCCAGGGCCGCGAACGCGATGGTCGGGGGGGACAGACCATCGCGAATGCGGGCAGCTCTTCGCGAACACGAAGGCTCTTCTGGTCGCAATGCATCGCGAACGTGACAGGTTCATCGCAAACGCGATGAAGACCTGTCCAGTGTTTTAAAAACAGAAGCAGAAACGGGAATTGGCCATTATTTCATATTTTAAAGAAACAATAAGGCTTAGAGGCAATTTTCAAGAGACAAATTCTTCTCCAAAGTGTTGGTAAATGATTCAAAACTACTTTCTTCCAATTACCCATTGCATTTTATCAATTTTCAATCTAAAATCTAGGATTTTCATGGTAGAAATTGGGGTTTTGGGTGGAATTAGTAATTTTTGAATAATTGGAATTTAGACCTCGATTTGGCGTCGGATTTTAAAACTAATTACATATTTGGGCTCCGGGGTGAATGGGTGAACGAATTTTCGTCTGAACCTCGAGTTTTGACCAAGCGGGCCCGGGGTCGGTTTTTGACTTTTTGGGAAAATGTTGGAAAACTTGTAATTGTGCATTGCAATTGATTTCTTTAGCAATAATTGATATTTTTAAGTTAATTATGATTAGATACGAGTGGATTGAAGGTGGAATCTAGAGGAAAAGCGATAATTGAGGCTTGAGTTCGGCCGTGGAATCGAGGTAAATGTTGTGGCTAACCTTAGCTTGAGAGATTAGGTGTTGTTGTCTATTTGCTATGTGTTTGGTTGTTGAGTACGACGTATAGGTAAGGTGACGAGTACCTATACATTTTTGTCAGGTCATAGCATGCGAGTGAGTCTTATATTTGTGACTGTTGTATTCTTTATTCGTACTGTTCATGCTTAGACTGGTTTTTCTTCACATTGAACAAATCCTATCATGTTTTTCCTGGAATTGGATATTGGTTGAGTATTGACGGATACTGGTTGAGTATTGACTCAAGATGAGATTTATATTGTGAAGTTAAATATTTAAACGAGGTTGGTTATTGATAGTTCGTTTGCCGTGTTGTTATTGTTCTATTGTTTAGGTGAGAAAGAGTGTAAAGCACGAAGGGTGATGCCGTGCAATTTATTGTGAGTGAGTGATAATGCACGAAGGGTGAGGCCGTGCCGTATTCTGAGAGTGATAATGTACGAAGGGTGATGCCATGCTGTGTTATGACAGAGTTAATGCACGAAGGGTGATGCCGTGTCGTTTCTATTGATTCTTACGGCAAGGACGAGAGTAAAAGCACGAAGGGTGATGCCGTGTACTTGTTTACTATGTCATTACTTTCGTTGGTGCAAAGCATGTTATTTACTGCGTTTTCTTATTGTACTATCGTCCGGATTTGATATTCCCCTCAGCATGTTTTCCCCTCCCCGTTATTATCTATTTTGTTTACAATTGTTGTTATTTTCTCGTATATGATTTAACTGCAAAGGTTCGTGTTATTGTCATGTCCTAGCTTCGTCACTATTTTGCTGAGGTTAGGCTCGGCACTTACAAGTACATGGGGTCGGTTGTTACTGATACTGCACTCTACACTTTCTGTGCAGATTTCGGTAGTGGACAGCGTTGATCAGAGTTGGGTTGCTGCCTTTAGTCCACAGGAGACCCAAGGTAGATCTGCCACCATTCGCAGACCCTGGAGTCACCTTCCAGTTATCCTAGTTTCCCTATTTTCTTTTATTTCGAGAATAAATGTATTTCTTTAAACCAGTACTTGTAGTGACTCTTAGAAGTTCGTGGATTGTGACACCAAATTTTGGGTATTCGGGTATTAGATTTTGTGTTATTATATACTTCCGCAATTTATTAATTGGTGATGTTTAAAATTATTGTCATCTAGTGAATTGCTTAGCGGGTTAGCATATTTAATCTCTATATCTTGGCTTGCCTAGCATTCTAAACTGTTAGGCGCCATCACGATCCTAAGAGAGAGAAATCCGGGTCGTGACAAGTTGGTATCAGAGCACTAGGTTTCATAGGTCTCACAATTCACGAACAAGCTAGGTAGAGTCTGAGGGATCGGTGCAGAGACGTCGGTGCTTATCCCCCAGAGGCTACAGAGTGTAGGAATAACTTCACATCTATTCTTCTCTGTCGTGCGATTTGATTTCTCAATGCTAATTGAACTTTCTAGTCTTGTTCTTTTGTAGATGGCGAGAACACATACCGCTTCATCAACTGATCAGTAGCCCGAGCCCCCAGCGGCAACTCCTGCGAGTGGTAGAGGATGAGGCCGATGCCGTGCTAGAGGACGAGGTCGTGCCAGAGGCCGAGGCAGGGGCAGTGCTTAGTCTAGAGCTCGAGCAGCAGCACCGGTAGCGGAGCCTCAGGTGGAGTTTGATGATGAGGTTTTGGCCCAGACCGTTCCGGCAAGGCCAGCTCAGGTTCTAGAGAGGATCATCACTACCCAGTACTTCAGGATGCTTTGGTCCGTCTAGTGGGCGTTATGGAAAGCGTAGCTCAGACCAAAACATTTCTTGTAGCACCAACCGTCTCTCAGGCTGGGGAGGAGCCCAGACTCCCGCTACCCACACTTTAGAGTAGATGGCTCCTTGGTTTCGGACTTCAATAGCTCAGTCAGTTGGGGTAGTATCGTCGGGTTTTGCAGCACAGACCGGTAATGGATCAGCTATGTCTTCTGATGCTTTGTTGAGGTAGGATAAGTTCACCAAGCTTTTTTCGGTTCATTTCTGTGGGGCTACTTCTGAGGACCCACAAGATTATCTTGACCGCTGCCATGAGTTGTTGCGGAACATGGGGATCGTGGAGACCAATGGGGTCGACTTTGTTGTATTCTAGATGATAGGGTTCGCCAAGAGATGGTGGAATGATTTTATGTTGACTAGACCATCTGGGTCGCCTGTCTTGACTTGGGACCAGTTCTCTCAACTATTTCTCGAGAAGTTCCTTCCTATCACTCAGAGAGAGGATTATCGCAGGCGGTTCGAGCATCTTCAGCAGGGTTCTATGATCGTCACTGAATACGAGACTAGGTTTGTTGATTTTGCCCGTCATGCTCTTCTTATACTTCCTACAGAGAGAGAAAGAGAGAGAGAGAGAGAGAGAGAGAGAGAGAGAGAGAGAGAGAGAGAGAGAGAGAGTGAGGAGGTTTATTGAGGGACTCGCTCAGCCTATCAGATTGCAGATGGCTTAGGAGACAGGGAGCGAGATTTCTTTTCAGGATGGGGCCAATGTGGCCAGGCGAGTTGAGATAGTGTTAGCTCAGGGGAGTGGTAAGAGGTCTGACAAGAGGCTTCGTCATTCTGGTAGGTTTAGTGGTGCCTCATTTGGAGGCAGGGATTCCTTTGGTGGAGTCCATCTTCCCAGGCCGTTTCATTCAGCACTCAGGCTTCTCACGGTGCTTCAGGTGGTTGTGGCTCTCATATGCAGTATTCTGACCAGTTAGCCTACACTGCACGACCAGCTCCTATCAGTGCACCTCCGCTCTAGAGTTTTCAGGGTGGTTACCCAGGCCGTCAGGGTCAGTTTTAAGGTCAGTAGTCTCAGCAACCAAGGTCTTGTCATACTTGTTGCAATCCGAGGCACATTGCTAGATTTTGCCCTCGAGCATCGAGCAGTTCTCAGCATCAGGGTTCTCGTGCCATGGTTCCAGCACCAGGTGTTCCACCGCCCGCTCAGCCAGCTAGAGGTAGGGGTCGGGCAGCTAGAGGTGGAGGTCGAGGTGTTTGAGGTGGAGGTCAGGCCGCTAGAGGTAGAGGCCAGCCAACAGGAGGCTGTCCCAAGGATGTCAAAGAGGTGGGGCCCAGCCCTAATGTTATGCTTTCCCAGCCTGGCCTGAGGCTGAGTCATCCGATGCTGTTATCACAAGTACTGTTTCAGTTGTAGTAGAGATGCTTCAGTTCTGTTTCATCTAGGGTCTACATACTCCTTTGTGTCATCTTATTTTGCTACATATTTGGTTGTGCCTCGTGATTCCTTGAGTGCTCCTGTATATGTGTCCACACCTGTGGGTGATTCTATTATTGTAGATCGTGTCTATCGCTCGTGTGTGGTTATTATTGGGGGTCTTAAGACTAGCATAGATCTCCTACTTCTTGATACGCTTGATTTTGATGTCATTTTGGGGATGGATTGACTATCACCTTATCATGTTATATTGGACTGTCACGCCAAGACCGTGACCTTAGCCTTGCCGGGATTGCCTCGATTTGAGTGGAGAGGGACTCTTGGTCATTCTACCAGTAGGGTTATTTCCTATATGAAGGCTTGGCGTATGGTCGAGAAGGGGTGTTTGGCTTATTTGGCTAGTGTTCGTGATTCTAGTGCGGAGGTTCCTTCCATGGATCTCGTACCAGTTGTTCGTGAGTTTCCAGAGGTATTTCCTACAGACCTGCCGGGGATGCCACCCGATAGGGATATTGAATTTTGCACTGATTTGGCTTCGGGCACTCAGCCCATTTCATTAGGCCCGGTGTCTTGCCTTAGGGTGCACCGGTTTTGTTTTTAATGAAAAAGGATTGATCGATGAGGATGTGCATAGATTATCGGCAGTTGAACAAAGTTACCATCAAGAACAAGTATCCATTGCCGAGGATTGATGATTTATTTGATCAGCTTCAGGGTGCCAAGGTGTTCTCGAAGATTGATTTGAGATCTTGTTACCATGAGTTGAGGATTAGGGCATCTGGTGTCCGTAAGACAGCTTTTCGTACTCGGTATGGGCATAATGAGTTTCTAGTGATGTCATTTGGGTTGACAAATTCCCCAGCAACATTTATGGATTTGATGAACTGGGTGTTCAAGCCCTACCTGGATTCTTTTATGATTGTTTTTATTGATAATATCTTGATCTACTCACACAACTGAGAGGAGCATGAGAACCATCTTCAAATCGTTCTTCAAACTCTGAGAGATAGCCAGTTATCTGCTAAGTTTTCGAAATGTGAGTTTTGGTTGAATTTAGTTGCATTCTTTGGTCACGTTGTATTAGGAGAGGGTATTCAGGTGGATCCTAAGAAGATTGAGGTAGTCAAGGACTGGCCTAGATCCACATCAGCTAAAGAGATTCGGAGTTTCTTGGGTATGGCGGGTTATTACCGTCGGTTTGTGGAGGGGTTTTCATCTATAGCGGTCTCGATGACCAAGTTAACCCAGAAGGGTGTCTCCTTCAGGTGGTCGAACGAGTATGAGGCGAGCTTTCAGAAGCTCAAGACAGCTTTGACTACGGCACCGGTGTTGGTATTGCCCACAGGTTCAGGGCCCTATATAGTGTATTGTGACGCATCTCGTATTGGACTTGGTGCGGTATTGATGCAGGGTGGCAAGATTATTGCATATTCTTCACGACAGTTGAAGATTCATGAGAAGAATTATCCAGTTCAAGACTTGGAGCTAGCAGCCAATGTTCACGCGCTGAAGATTTGGAGGCACTATTTATATGGTGTATTGTGTGAGGTGTTCACGGATCATAAGAGTTTGCATAACTTGTTCAAGCAAAAGGAGCTCAATTTGAGGTAGAGAAGGTGGTTGGAGCTATTGAAAGACTATGATATCACCATGCTGTATCATCCTGGGAAGGCCAATGTGATGGTCGATGCTTTGAGTAGGAAGTCAGCTAGTATGGAGAGTCTCGCATATATTCCAGTCGGTGAGAGACCGCTCGCTTTAGACGTTCAGGCTTTGGCCAATCAGTTCGTAAGGTTGGATATTTCTGAGCCCAGTCGTGTTCTAGTCTGTACAGTCGCTCGGTCTACCTTGTTTGAGCATATCAGGGAGCGGCAGTATTATGATCCTCATTTGCTTGTTCTTAGTGACACGGTACCGCACGGAGATGCCAAGCGAGTTACAGTTGGAGATGATGGAGTTTTGAGGATGCAGGGTCGTGTTTGTGTGCCTAATGTGGATGGACTTCGTGTGTTGATTCTGGAGGAGGCTCATTGTTCCCAGTATTCTATTCATCCGAGAGCCGCTAAGATGCATCATGACTTGCGGCAGCATTATTGGTAGAGGAGGATAAAGAAGGATTTTGTTGCGTATGTAGCTCGGTGTTTGAATTGTCAGCAAGTAAAGTACGAGCATCAGAGACCTGGTGGTTTGCTTCAAAAGATAGAGATTCCTGAGTTGAAGTGAGAGCGTATCACTATGGACTTCGTTGTTGGACTCACACGGACTCAGAGGATGTTCGACGCAATATGGGTTATTGTAGATAGGCTGACTAAGTCAACGCATTTCATTCTTGTGGTAGTTTACTATTCTTCGGAGCGATTGGTAGAGATTTATATCCGTGAGATCATTCGTCTCCATGGTGTGCCCGTGTCTATCATTTGTGATCGAGGTACGCAGTTTACCTCGCATTTCTGGAGGGCAGTACAGCGCGAGTTGGGTACGCGGGTCGAGTTGAGCACAACATTTCATCCTCAGACGGACGGATAGTCCAAGCGTACTACTCAGATCTTGGAGGATATGCTCCGTGCCTGGGTTATTGACTTTGGAGGTTCTTGGGATCAGTTCTTGCCATTAGCGGAGTTTGCCTACAACAATAGTTATCAGTCGAGCATCCAAATGGCTCACTATGAGGCATTGTATGGTAGACAGTGTCGATCACCAGTTGGATGGTTTGAGCCGGGAGAGGCTCGGTTATTTGATACAGATTTGGTACATGATGCCTTGGATAAGGTTAAGATCATTCAGGATAGACTTCTAACAGCTCAATCCAAGAAGAAGAGTCGGCAAGCCATGTAACCACAGTGTAACACAGAGAAGGCAATAAATAAGGGATCAGGGCTAATACACTCAAAACAATCAGCCGGGTCATTACATCCTCCCACTCTTAAAACAAACGTTCGAGCTCGAACGAGTATAGAGACATACCTGAAGTGGTGAAAAGATGAGGATAACGGCTACGCATCTCATGCTCGGTCTCCCAAGTCGCCTCCTCGACTGACTGACCCCTTGGCAGAACCTTCACTGAAGCAATGTACTTCGAACTCAACTTTCAAACCAGTCTTTCCAAAATGGCCACCGGTTCCACAACATAAGACAAATCCGGGTCAAACATAAAGTCTAACACATGAGATGGATCACCGTGATACTTCCGGAGCATATAAACATGGAATACTTGATGAACTGCAACTAGACCACGTGGTAGTGCAAGTCTGTAGTCCACCTCTCCTATCCTCTCAAGAATCTCAAAAGGCCCGATATACCTAGGGCTCAACTTGCCCTTCTTCCTGAACCTGATAACATCTTTCATGGGAGAAACCCGGAGCAAGACTTTCTCCCTAACGATGAATGCAACGTCGCGAACCTTCCGATCCGCATAACTCTCTTCTGCCTAGATTGGGTTGTATGGAGTCGATCCTAAATCAATTTACTCTTTTCCAAAGCATCCTGAACCAAGTCTGTACCAAATAGCGTAGCCTCGCCCATCTCAAAGAAACCTACCAGAGACTGACACCGCCTACCATACAAAGTCTCGTATGGCGCCATCTGAATGCTCGACTGACAACTATTGTTGCTGGCAAACTCCGCAAACGGCAAAAACTGATCCCAAGAACCCCCAAACTCCATCACATATGCACGGAGCATATCCTCCAATATCAGAATAGTGCGCTCAGACTGCTCGTCTGTCTGAGGGTGAAATGATGTGCTCAACTCAAGCCGAGTACCTAGATCATGCGGTACCGCTCTCTGATACACTCAAATTACACTTAAATAAATAGTGTAAGGCGGTCGGTGTCAAATATATAATCCAACAAGGTTGGGGTCAAATCCGACGGGGAATAGGTGTGAAAAGGTTACTCGAATAGAGTGAAAATTGACTTAATTTTTAATTCTACTCCTTCAGATTAACAAGAGAACGATATAATTGTGATTTAACAAGAAAATTATTTTGTTATGAGAATGTAATTAATTCGATTAAGGAAACCAAGGTTGTGCCCCCATCAATGAAATGTAATGCTATCGGTGTTAATATGATATATTTCTAATGGAAGGTCCTTTGATATGCAAATGGTTTCTAAATGAATACCCAATATTACCAATGTTTGGATAGTATTTTCTCTTTATGATTTTTCCAAATATAAAAGAGAGTCAATTAAGTGTATACGGCTAAAATCGGAAAGCCCGATTTTATTATTGTTATGACATTTCACAGCCTACCTCCAGAAACCTCGAGGCATAGTTCGAGGTTCAACCCCGAGGGTCCCCTATGCTCGACCTCGGGGCAGCGCAAATCGGTGGTTATCATGGAAAAGCGAGAAATTTCCAAGGCACGTGGCCAAAACTGACAACACCTGCAAGAATAGTACTAGTCTGTACCCGACCATTAAAATAGATGTACCAGCTACATCTCTTTGTAATAATTAAACATATACCATGTTGGGATCCCCCCTCCTATATAAAGGGGACCTTTGTCATTTCTTGCGCACATGATATTGAATACAAGAACAAGAACATTCTCTGATCTCTAACTTAAACATTCTCCATTGTCTTTCCTTTGATTTATTGCTTAAATTTATTGTATTTTATTGATTGTTCTTCATTTATTTCTCATCATTGATCATAAAGTGCCATCATCAAGGTCCTTAGAACTGTTAGTTCTTCATCGACCATCCCCAATCTTGTTACACCCCATGTTTTCGTACGTGGAAGTACGCCATATGTAATTTGATGAAAGCTCGAAAATGAGATGTTACATCCCGTATTTTGTACGTTGAAGTTTCGCCGTAAGTTAATCAACGTAAGTTCGTGAATAGGATTATTTTGAGGTTATAAGCATTATACTATTTTAAACAAGTGATGAGTAAATTCGTGAAGGTGAGAGGGCAAGCAAATCGAAGAAAATGAATTTCGTCGAAGTTTGACATTTTGGGATAAAATACGGTTCGACCTAAAATACCGGTATTTATAGACTAGTACCATACAAGGTACCACATGGTCATGATAGTAAGTGTATAAGGTATGTTAAAAGTGAGTAGTATTATAGGTAATTTAAGATAATTTTTAATTGTGTGGATAATCGGGTAATTATTACTTTTAGTAGGAGATTAACTATTTAATTTAAGGCTTTTGGATAATCCTTTACGTGTAAACAAGACAAATGGGTAACAATGACTCTTCAATCATGTGCTAGGTGGCTTTAGAAGAATTGGTGACTCTTAATTCATGAAATAATGCGGCAGAATTAGGAAATTTGGCCAAAATTTTATTCTTATCAAGTGGGCCCATACCACTATAATAAGGACCCTTTTCAAATTCATTCATGGATTCTTAGAAAGAGACCATACTGATCTGCCGGCAATCACAAATTGCTTTCAACTTTAGCTTTATTTCTACATAACAATTTCCTTTAGTTTCAAATGGAAAAAGCTTCAAAAGGGGTAAAATGAGGAGATCTTCAATAATAGTAACAGATCTATTTCAACAAATTCATACGATATTATGTAATAGCAGTGTAAGATGCAATTCTAAGAGAACAAGGCACAATCTTCCTCAAGAATATTATACGGATTTTTCCCTATTTCGACCCGTTGTTACGTGTTTCGTCGCGATTGATGTCTGTTACATGAATTGCCTAGAGAATCAGCTCAGGTATGTTAAGGCTATCCCTTCTTTCTTTTTGGCATGATCTATACGACATGAACGAAACGAGAAAATGCACAACATCCATAAATGACTCTATTCATAGCAATACTAAAGATGCTTATGTTCTTGATTCCCCATGTTTTATATTATTCTATCATCTGTTCATGGGTCTAAAAAATACGTAAGTTGGTAAAGCTTATTTCATGATGTTAATCAGAGGCACAATGGTCTTATGACATACCGAGAGATTTATTAACATATTTTCATATGCATTTCATGCATTTATACATGCACATTGACCCATGACCAGATGGCGTTATATATGTGTATATATATATGTATATGGGATATGGGAAAGGTTATGGTGTTATATAGGTACCACCACCTGATCAGCTGGTATACGTTGATGATTTTGCCCACAGTGGCCGAGATGATATGATGGGATGCCCTCAGAGGCCTGATGATGTTATGAAACATGTACCTATGCACGACATGACATTCATATGCATATACATGACATTCTAATTATTTAATGATTTACAGAGTTATCCTGATTTACAGGTTGAGTCATTTATGCTATATTTCTTCTGTGTCTGTTATCTACCTATTTATGTGCCTTACATACTCGATACATTATTCATACTGACGTCCCTTTTTGCCTGGGGACGCTGTGTTTCATGCCCGCAGGTCCCGATAGACAAGTCGAGAGTCCTCCAAGTAGGCGATCAGCTCAGCAAAAGATGTTGGTGCACTCCATTTACTTCGGAGTTGCTTGTTTTGTCAGTATGACATAGATGTGTATTGTTTAGTATGGCGGGGCTCTGTCCCGACCTTTATGACAATTATGTATTCTTAGAGGCTTGTACACAAATGTCATGTATGTAAAAGATTGTATGGCCTTGTCGGCCTATGTTCTGTGTACGAGTGGTTATTTTGGTCTTAGAGTGCCCATATGTCTTATGTATAAGTTGGTATTACATGTTAGATTCTACCTATTTCACGGCAGCCTCTCCAGCTCAGTTATCTATAATAGTATGATACGAAAAGATACGTGTTGGTAATCGGTTGAATAAGGTACTGGGTGCCCGTCACGGTCCATCGATTTGGGTCATGACAGAAGTGGTATCAGAGCAGTTCTGTCCTAGGGAGTCTAAAAGTCGTGTCTAGTAGAGTCTTGTTTATAGGTGTGTTGTGCACCACACTTATAAGCAGGAGGCTACAGGGCATTTAGGACTATCACTCGTTCCTCTTACTCTAGATCGTGTGGTAGAGCTCATTTATAAGAATTCATACTCCTAGTTTCTATTTTATCCATTATATGACGATAATTCCAGTTGGTAAGAGATTGAATGCGGCTATGGAAGAGTTGAGTCAGAGGAACTCGATTTTTCATGATGCATATGATGAGAAAATGTAAGGTCTTTAGTAGATCATGTGTGTCCTAAGACGTGTAAGCCTCTTCATAAGGAGCCTTAAGGCAAGAATATCTATCCACCCCTTTGATGAAAGGCAATGAGAGAGTCAGAAGATAGTTACAAGTCTCAACAAGTAAACGAAGCAAGGTGAAGAAGGGTACGAGGCCCAGTTAATGTAGACTATCATTATTTACCATTCAGGACGGGAGATATAAGCATTTGAGTTACCTTCAACGGTAGCAGAGGTATGTACAATTGGCCACACCCATCTTATTTATGCCATATGGAAGCCAACAAAAGCAGTATAAGAGAACGACGGATATCAGGATCTGACTAGGGTTGGAGTGGCCCAAAAATGTAGGATGGAATGTTTGTGTTAGTTGACATTTCCGAAGGATATTGCAAATACGCTAATAGATCTCCTCGTGAGATACCCAGATGGTGCACTCCAGAATAGTATAGCTAGATATGAGTACTACAAGGATAGGCACTGGAAGCCTAGAAGGGATAAATATTACCTTAGCATGGCTCCCGTTCCTAGTAAACAGAGAATGTTAGCAACCAGAAGAGCCAGCGGATGGAGCAAGGGGAGCTAGACGCAGAAGAATGTTTGTTCGAGTTTTCAAAATAAAGTGATAGACATAGAAGTTAGCGGGAAATAAGAAGAGAGTCAATGAAGTATTATGAGTAAGATGTGATACGTGGATGGCAACGGTAGATCAAAAAAATGATAGTATTACAGAGTCTATAGTCAAGTGAAGGAAAACATGAGAGATGACATGCCTTGAAACAACAAAAGAGTATAGGCCATAAAGTCATATCCTCATTTCAAGAAATAAGTTCGTGACTCCAACGCAACTACAGGAAGGAAAAGATAGACCCCAGGATAATAAAAATCAGTATGGGCCGGTGAACAAGATAAACTAAACATGAATTAGGGACTGAGTGATTGGATAATAGTCGGCACCATGAGAATTTCATATTTTGTTTCGGCGATAACAGAATGGACAACGGAAGAAGATTCATGAGAAATTCAGAGAATGGTCATTCAGGAAGACGCTTCCCTAGAGCAAGCAATGTGAGCAAAGTTAAGCTTATGGGACGGTATGTTGTAGTTATACAAAGTGTCACCCTCACGAGTAAGGAAAGTTGCTATCCTTGGTATAGAAGGATCACTGCAAGGCGAGTAAAGGTCATCAATGATGTGAGAAGACACCAAAGATGAAGAGGTAAAACATGTATTGGTAGATCGTCGTAGCGCTAAATATTAGTACTCCCCTAAAGGGGGGAATATGGAGTGTTGTGGCGTTAAGTCAGGATTAAGTGGTTCTAGTAATAATGGAATGGTAAAGGAAGAATGCGATAAAATGAGAAGGGGATGAGATTGCAGTTATTCAAAGCCTACAGATATGCTACGATTCCAGAACATTATGCAAACACAACGCCAAGGAGAGGAAGTAAGGGTTCCGGCCCGGGATGTTATTGATAAATAAAGAGTGACACAAGATGTAAGTTAAGATAAAGGAAATAATCCAAGAAAGATTACGCGGAGTATAGATATGAGAATAGACCAACGAGCAGTTAGTAGTTGATTCTGGAAGAGGCTAGTAGTGGCTAGACAAGAGGTTACAGATAAATGAACAGACCATGCAAAATAAACATAGTGAACCCCAACATGGGGAGTTTAGTCTTGTAGATATGACATCGGAACCCTTGAGAAATATTCAGATAGGAGTTGGGGTAGTTCAAGGTATTATACGAGTATTACATAAATAAAAGAGAATGCCACTGGGAAGGAAGTCAAAATATCAGTTTAGAAGTAACCCTGCAAGCACAAGGGCATGGAGGTAAGTAAATACGGATAATTATAGGCGAGAAAGGACATCAAAAATTACATCGAGTATACGATATAATAGACTTGCATCTTTACAAGAGTCAGAGGGTCCTCCCTAAATACTAAAATGAAAGACTGATTGAGGAAATAAGGAAGGAGGTTGCAACCTAAGCACAGTGACCTAAAAAGGAAATGGTAGTCTCACAACAACATTGTATGCACTCTAAAAGAAAGTGGCACCTACCGTGGCTAATGAACGGGGAGAAAAATCAAAGGTAATATTCGAAACCATATAAGATGTACTGAAATTTCGGCATATGTGGGAACTAAGATAAGCTAAATATGCACGCAACAAGGGGCAGAAAGACCAGAAAAAATAATTGCATACGTTTAAAGAAAGCTGAGATGGAATAAAAAAATATTCGATCAATGATCCAGAGTTGGTTACTTTATGAATGCACTTGCGATTTCGGAGTATACATATATGTTGACAATCATTCAGCCATAGAAGACACTGATATAAGTTAAAAGAAAGAATTGAGTCCAGGTCATAGGCAAAGAATTGAATTGTTAGAAGATTATATCCTGGACATTCTATAGTGTCCATGAAGGCTAAACATAATAACCAATACCATGAACCGCAGATCAGGAGATAGCTCAAGCCTACATAAAGGCTGATCAAAAGGAAGAGGAAACTAAAGAGTTACATCAACTAAGAAAATCAGGAGTCTGATTATTGGACCCAGAAAATTATAGACATCATGATTGAGAAAATTACAGAATCACTCAAAATATCAGAGGTACAAGAGATATAGTACAATACCAATATGTTATAATGGCTCTATGATAAAGCCTATGAGAAGAGTACCAGCTTCATAAGAAGTTAGTATGAAGCTCCCACCAGATTGTGTATGTACCAGAGGTACAAGTATTATAGTAGAGCTTCAAGTTATGGACGTGAATTACACCTAGGTGGAAGGGAGGTCATGAAAGAGATAGAAGATACGATGCAAAATTTTAAGGTAAGTAAGATAAAGGTGAACGACGTACGAGGTACTCAAAGGAAGAAGATCGTAAATAGTCCATACTCCGGATAAAAGGCTAGAAGTGCGGGGATTCAGTATCTAGGAATAATAGCGGCATCGTCAGTAGCATTTCTTCCAGCCTATGGTCTAGGTATCGAAAATCCTGACTAAGAGAGTAAAGAAGAGTTAGAGACGATGCGATGTCTCGCTTGATGTCCCAGAAAAATATAAGAAAATCTATGATGCAAGCAAGTTGAAAGGTTGCAAGTAATATAAATAGATATGTGTAGGTCGTAAGCTATTGTATGGTGCAGCGACAAGGTTCTAGAAAACAAGAGTAAGGATAAGAACAGACGAGTGAGAAGGTAACGAAAATGGATAAGTCCTCAAGATTAAGCCCATGAAAACAAGAAGAGCAAATGGTTTCTCTAAGTTATACAAAGCTCACTATAGCCTGAATGAACTCAAAGGAGTCTAAGACTAATAGCATTTGGAAGAGGTGGAATGCTGCCCTGGTAATAGAATGAGGGTGTAATTGTGATAGATAAAGGATGACGTTTGGGCCTTCAATTGAGTAATGATCTGACGAAGAAAAGAAAGGGACTCATGAATTGGACATGATTAAAATACCCACACAAGGTGAATCACATTGGGATGCTGTGAGACACGGTTATGAAAGCGTTGTATTGCCCCATATGGATCAGTCTAACCATTTCAGATGTTCCCCGATGAAACGTGAACCCTAGCGGCAGTGTTACATAAAAGGTTAAGTTATCAGGGGTAGATTATAGATCAATATTGAGGTGATCAACAATGGATGGATAAAATTTAAAAAGTATGAGATGAGATTAGCCTGTCATTCTTAAGATGATCAGTAATGTGGAAGCAGTAAAGGACATAAATTTATACATATTGGATAAGCAATGAAAGTAACCTAGAATTTGGTGGCAGATCCCAGTAACGAGAAATCAAGGTAAGAGTTAGGTATAGTATGACCTACTTAGACGCAGTAAAGTCATACGGATGGATAACCGGGTCTATGAAATAAGATATAGCAATATTCGTAAGTTCAACAAAGTACCGAGCGATGAACTTCAGTATACCCATAGATGCACAGAGGGACAACATATCAAGCTCTGTATATATTTACAACTTGAGACCTAGAGATTGGCTAAAAGCTAGAGAAAAAAAAAAGAGAAGAGTCCCATAGCGCACATACAAGGAAAAAGTCGTACATGCTGCATGAAAAAAGGTAGCAACAATTACGAGATTTGAAGAATTCCGATCACAAGTCGTAGTGTGAGAAAGAGGCTTGAAGGGGGAATGCCTTGACCTTTGGATTTATTCACAGAATAGTTTCCTAAATGGCAAAAAGAGTACTAAAGTATTCGGAAGACATAAGTTACGAAAATGATAAGTGCATCAGTCAATATTCGAGGACGAATGTTCCAAAGTGGGGAATGATGTTACAGCCCATGTTTTCGTACGTCGAAGTACACCATAAGTAATTTGATGAAAGCTCGAAAATGAGATGTTACATCCCGTATTTTTTTACGTTGAAGTTTCGTCGTAAGTTAATCAACGTAAGTTCGTGAATGGGATTATTTTGAGATTATAAGCATTATACTATTTCAAAAAAGTGATGAGTAAAATCGTGAAGGTGAGAGGGTATGCAAATCGAAGAAAATGAATTTCGCCGAAGTTTGATATTTCGGGATAAAATATGGTCCGACCTAAAATACCCGATATTTATAGACTAGTATCATACAAGGTATCACATGGTCATGATAGTAAGGTGTATAAGGTATGTTAAAAGTGAGTAGTATTATAGGTAATTTGAGATAATTCTTAATTGTGTGGATAATCGGGTAATTATTAATTTTAGTGGGAGATTAACTATTTAATTTAAGGCTTTTGGATAAGCCTTTACGTGTAAACAAGACAAATGGGTAACAGTGACTCTTCAATCATGTGCTAGGTGGCTTTAGAATAATTGGTGACTCTTAATTCATGAAATAATGTTGCAGAATCAGGAAATTTGGATAAAATTTCATTCTTATCAAGTGGGGCCCATACCACTACAATAAGAACCCTTTTTAAATTCATTCATGGATTCTTAGAAAGAGACCATACGGATCTGCCGGCAATCACAAATTGCTTTCAACTTTAGTTTTATTTCTACATAAAAATTTCCTTTAGCTTCAAATGGAAAAAGTTTCAAAAGGGGTAAAATGATGAAATCTTCAACAATAGTAACGGATCTATTTCAACAAATTCATACGATATTATGTAATAGCAGCGTAAGATGCAATTCTAAGAGAATAAGGTAAAATCTTCTTCAAGAATATCAAACGGATTTTTCTCTACTTTGACCCATTGTTACGTGTTTTGTCGCGATTGACGTATGTTACAGGAATTGCAAAGAGAATCGGCTTAGGTATGTTAAGGCTATCCTTTCTTTCTTTTTGGCATGATCTATACGACATGAACTAAACGAGAAGATGCACAACTTCCATAAATGACTCTATTCATAGCAATACTAGAGATGCTTATGTTCTTGATTCCCCATGTGTCATATCATTCTATCATCTGTTCATGGGTCTCAAAAACACGTAAGTTGGTAAAGCTTATTTCATGATGTTAATCAGAGGAATAATGGCCTTATGACGTATCGAGAGATTCTATTAACATATTTTCATATGCATTTCATGCATTTACACACGTACATTGATCCATGACCAGATGGCGTTATATACACGTATATATATACGTATATGGGACATGGGAAAGGTTATGGCGTTATATACGCACCACCACCTGATCAGTTGGTATACGTTGATGATTTTGCCTACAGTGGCCGAGATGATATGATGGGATTCCCTCAGAGGCCTGATGATGTTATGAAACATGTACCTATGCACGATATGACATTCATACTCATATACATGAAACTATAATTATTTCATGATTTATAGAGTTATCCATATTTACAGGTTGAGTCATTTACTCATATTTCATCTATGTCTGTTATGTACTTATTTATGTGCCTTACATAGTCGGTACATTATTCGTACTGACGTCCCTTTTTACCTGGGACGTTGCGTTTCATACCGGCACGTCCCGATAGATAGGCCGAGAGTCCTCCAAGTAGGCAATCAGCGCAGCAAAAGATGTTGGTGCACTCCATTTGCTCCGGAGTTACTTGTTTGGTCAGTATGACATAGATGTGTATTGTTTAGTATGGCGGGGACCTATCCCGACCTTTATGACAATTATGAATCCTTAGAGGCTTGTAGACAAATATCATGTACGTAAAAGATTGTATGGCCTTGTCGGCCTCTGTGTACGAGTAGTTATTTTGGTCTTAGAGGCCTATATGTCATATGTATAGGTTGGTATTACATGTTAGATTCTACCTATTTCACAGTAGCCTCTCCGGCTCAATTATCTATAATATTATGATACGAAAAGATACGTTGTGTTGGTACTCGGTTGAATAAGGTACCGAGTGCCCGTCACGGCCCATCGGTTTAGGTCGCGACAAATCTGACGCTTTAGTTCGACCTCGAGTCCTAGCGCAGGCCAGCTAGAGACCCCGATTCGCAGCCGTTCGGTTCGGATAACAACACTGCCTCTCACTCTTAATTTACTTTCCAAGCTCACACTTAGTATCTATCGCCTAACAACTCGCATTAAAATAAATCACGTATTTTTAGAACCACAAAATCAAATATAATTGTAATTACCATTTCCAAGGTAAACAGTTTGGCGCCCACCGTGGGGCTAAAAATAATAGTGATTGTTTTCATGTTGGCTTATTGAAAACACAAGTTATTCTTCACACTTTTTCTTGTCCAAGAATCTTTGAGTTCAGGTAAAAATGTCTAACTCAATGAATGCACATGAAAACAACGGTCCTGAAGACCATGGAGAGTATGGTGTAGCTGTTCCAAGCGTCGGTGTACCACTGCGAAACCCTGAAGATGCACCAGAACCAATTCCCGTAGATGTGGGCTCATGCAACACCCAACACGTCGATATAAGTTGTATACGCCAAGAAAACCAACAAGAAGCTCAGAGAACCCCAGCTCGGGAGGAATGAGAGGTTAGCCTTCACGTCATTTTTGAGATGTTCAGGCACAACAACTGGCGATTGCTCAACTGCAAAGCCACCAAAAAAACTCCAAGCACAGCAACACCGGAAACGGCTTCTTGAGCCGAACAAGTACCGGAAAGATCGAGCAACAACGGGTTAGCAGCCGACCCTGCTATTATAAAGATGCTCGAGGACCTCACAAAGAGGATTGAATCGGGCGGAAAAAAGATAGAAGCTAATGACAAACAGGTGGAGACCTACAATTCAAGGGTCGATCAGATACCAGGCGCACCCCCAATTCTAAAGGGTGTAGATTCAAAGAAATTCGTACAAAGGCCATTCCCATCGAGTGCTGATCCAAAGCCCATCCCAAAGAAATTTAGAATGCCCGATCTCCCGAAGTACAACTGAACCTCGGACCCCAACGAGCACATCACTGCATACACTTGTGCTGTAAAGGGAAATGACCTGAAGGACGACGAGATTGAATCCGTCCTGTTAAAAAAATTCGGAGAAACACTTTCAAAAGGGGCCATGATGTGGTATCACAACCTATCCCCGAATTCGATAGACACATTTGCCATGCTAGCAGATTCTTTTATAAAGGCACATGTCGGTGCCATCAAGGTTGCTATAAGGAAATCCGATGTCTTCAAAATCAAACATAGAGAAAACGAGATGCTATGGGAGTTTGTATCTTGCTTTCAAATGGATCGAATAGAATTACCACCAGTCTCCGATGACTAGGCAGTGCAGGCCTTCACCCAAGGCTTGAATGAACGAAGCTCGATATCTTCGAAGCAACTAAAGCAGAACTTGGTTGAATATTCCGCCTTGACTTGGGCGGATGTCCACAACCGGTATCAATCAAAGATTAGGGTCGAGGACGACCAACTAGGAGCCCCCTCGGGCTCAGTATATCCTAGCAGGTTCCTGGCAAAAGAACCAAGTCCAAACAAGGAAAGGTACCGACCGTACACTCAAGATGAAAGAAACGTCCCAAGGCGTAACATACCCCAAAACGATCGAAGGGCAGATCGAGGTCAGAATCCTCGGGGACTCGTGAGCAGAGCCGGATTCGACAGACACGCGGTACTGACGGAGGCACCCCGATTATCTGAATACAACTCCGACATTGATGTTTCGGACATCGTATCGGCCATAGGTACAATCAAAGACACCAGGTGGCCAAAGCTCGTACTATCAGATCCGTCGCAAAGAAACCCTAACCTGGTGTGCGAATTTCACGGCACACACGGTCATAGGACTGAAGATTGCAGACAGCTGCAAGAAGAAGTAACCCGACTAATCAACAAAGGGCACCTCCGAGAGTTCCTCAGCAACCGAGCTAAAAATCAATTTCGGGAAAGAGAGGCAAATAAAAAAAATGTAACAGAAGAGCCGCAACAATTCATCCGCATGATCGTTGGATGAATCGACATCCCACAGGAACCCATTGTCAAACGAACAAAAATATCCATCACCAGGGAAAAGAGGACTCGGGGTTACATACCCGAGGACGCTGTCATATTCAGCGAAGAGGACATCGAGGCCATGTCTCAGCCTCATAACGACGCATTGGTAATTTCTTTTCTTGTGAGTACATTTCAAATTAAATGTGTGCTTATGGATCCAGGTTGCTTGGCCAACATTATCAGGTCGAGTGTGGTGGAGCAACTCGGACTGCTCGACCAGATCGTGCCCGCCTCTAGAGTCCTCAACGGATTCAACATGGCAAGTGAGACAACGAAAGGGGAGATAACCCTCCCGGTCAACGTGGCCGAAACAACCCAAAATGTGAAGTTTCATGTCATCAAAGGAGACATGAGGTACAATGCCTTGCTCGGAAGGCCATGGATACATTGCATGAGAGCAGTACCATCAACCCTTCATCAAATGATGAAGTTTCCAACGAAGGATGGAATAAAAACCGTATACGGAGAGCAGCATGCAGCAAGAGAGATGTTCGCGATGCACGATGTGGCACCGACATCGACACCTTCAACATCGGAGGAGCCAAAGGATAAGCAAACAGTGAAGTAGCCATCACAAGCTACATTCTCGGTTCCACCTGAGTGAATGAGAAAAGGACCGTACCGCGTCCCGGAGCAGCTGTTGAAGCATATCGAGTCTCGAAACGCCATCACCACTAAGGTATAACTGCCTCCCTTTTTATTTATGTGTTATACTAACCTATGTGCAGGTGTCCGGTTAGAAAAATTAAAGCACCTTCCAGCTTGAAGACCTTAGGTTTTAAAGCATGTGTTGCACTCTTTTCCTTCGATCGGATTTTATCCCAAGAAAGGTTTTACCGGCAAGGTTTTTAACGAGGCAACATCTACATGCTACATATGGAGAACATAACAAGTATTCAAGGCTTCTCTTCAATCAACCTCGAATACTGGGGGGCATCCTCCCAGGAGGTCACCTCCCTGGAGAAATCAAGATGTTCCAAAGAGGGTCTCAATAGAAAAATCATGTATCGGGCCAAACGGTCAAATGAACCGTGTCTGCATAGAATAATCGAACCCTCGACGATGAAAATATGTATACTTGTACCAAGTAATCAAAGGAGTATCTTTTACCATCAAAACGCTTCACGTTATGTATACTTGTACCAAGTAATCAAAGGAGTATCTTCTACAATCAAAACGCCTTGTGCTTCAAAGAAGTTTGCTGTTTTTACAAGAAACGGCCCCAGGGCCCGAAATTTCCCGAACACTCGAGAACTGACATCGAAACTCGAAGTCGTAAGGTACTGGGTGCCCGTCGCGGCCTATCGATTTGGGTCATGACAAAATGGTATCAGAGCAGTCCTGTCCTAGGGTGTCTACAAGCCGTGTCTAGTAGAGTCTTGTTTATGGGTGTGTCGTGCACCACACTTATAAGCAGGAGGCTACAAGGCATTTAGGACTGTCACTCTTTCTTCTTACTCTAAATCGTGTGGAAGAATTCAAATTCCAAACTTCTATTTTTATTCGTAAGAAGACGATGCCTACGTTCAAAAAGATGATCGATAAGAGATATAGTTGTGGAAGTGTTGAATTAGAGGAACTCGACTTTGTATCATGCTTATGATAAGTAAATGTGAGGTCTTCAATAGATCATGTGCGTACTGAAAGGTGTAAGCCTCTTGATAAGGAGTCTTGAGGCAAGAATACCTATCCGGCTTCATGGTTAAAGACAATGAGAGATTCAGAAGATAAATATAAGTTTCAACAAGCAAAAGAAGCAAGATGAAGAAGAGTACGAGGCGCCCAACTGATGAAGATTAACAGTATTTACAATTCAAGCAGAGGAATATAAGCCTTTTGAGTTGCCTTCGATAGTAACATAGGTGTGTACAATTGGCCACACCGATCTCAGCTATGCCCCACGGGAGCTAGCAGATATGGTTTAAGACAGGACAGGATATCAGGATCCGCCTGGGGTTAGAATAACCCAAAATGGTGAATTGATTGTTTGTGTTAGTTGACATTTCCGAATAATATTATAAAGGTGCTTATAGATCTCCTTGTGAGACACCCAGATGGTGCACTCTAAAATAGTACAACTGGATATGGGTACTACAAGGATAGGCATTGAAGCCTTGAAGGGATAAATATTACCTTAGTGTGGCTCCCGTCTCTTGTAGAGAAAAATATATGTTAGGCAACCCGAAGAACCAATGGATGGAGCAAGGGGCGCAAAAAGCAAAAGAATGTCTTGCTGAAGTTTTCACAAGAAAGGGATAGATAGAAATATTAGCAGAGTAATGAGAAGAGAGATAAGGAAGAATTATGAGTAAGATGCGATACATGGATGACGACGGTAGATCAAAAAGATGACGGTATTACCGGGTCCATAGTCAGGTGAAGGAAGAGACGAGAGGTGATAGGCCTCAAGAAAACAAAAGATTATAGGCCATGAAGTCATATCCTCATTTCAAGAAGTAAGTTCGTGACTCTAACGTGATTACCAACAGGAAAAGCTAGACCCTAGAATAATAGAGATCAGTATGGGTGTGAGCATTTAATTTTTTCCCTATGTGAAATACTCCTACAAAAATAAAGAAATAGATTTTTCCAAATTATTTGCAATTTTATAGGATTTTCGCAGGATTTTTTTATTAATTATTTGCATTTTTGTGCACGTTTAATTTTGTTAAAATCATGAAAAATATCAAAAATACCATGCATTGCATTAGATTTTGTTTTCATATTTTTAGAATTAATTAGTTAATTAATTGCTTTATTAAGTTGAAAATCACAAAAAAATTATCATTCATTCACATTTTTAGCTTTAAAAGGTTAGAATAGTATTTTTCTCTTCATTAATTTAGGATTAACTAATTTTTGTAAATATTATACCTAGATAACTAGTTTAGTTTTGCAAATTAGATTAATTTAGGATTTAATTTAGAATTTTAATTCATTACAGAAAAAGGAAAAAAAAAACAAAGAGAAAAGAAAAATGAAAAAAAATGGAATTAATTTGGCCTTGACAGGCTGGGCCAATTTGGCCCAATTAAGTTCAAAATCGACCAAACCACCCAGGCCCAATCCCTATACCCGGTCCAGGTCCCCATAAACGAAACGATCCCGTTTACCCTCGTCTTTCATCTCAGCTGTTGGATTCATTTGATCCAATGGCTCGGAACTGGTTACCCAATTACCTTAAAACTCTACGATACCCCCCCAGACCCTTACGAGACCCTTTCATTTCACCCCTAACTCTCTCTGATGCAAACCTTAGCCGCCCCCTCATTCCCCCGCCGGCTCCGCCGCCCGGAAATCGCCCTACGGCAGCGGAGCTTCACCAACTCCCCCCAAATTCACCCTCTACATTCCTTAGCCTCCCCTCTACACCATCTCACTACCAGTCTCTCCCAAATCATCACCCAAAACCTCAAATCTCAAATCCGAAATCACACTTTAAATCTTAGGTCCTCCAAACTCAACCGAATTAACACCCCACAACCATCTTTACCTCTTCTTCCCGTATATCCCAACCGTTTATTTCAAATAAGTCTAGAAATCCTCGAATTTTTGATCTAAAAAGCAAAACCATAGTTTTTCTATTTTTCTGATTTCCGGTCAATTTTTGGCATGTTTGAACTGTTACACCCTATAAGTTCAACAATATTGACACCATTATATATATTGATATGGTATTTTGGGTGGAACTTTTTCTTTTAAAACATTCATCGTCACAAAAAAGGGTTATTATAATAAACTAATTTTATATATATAGTAGTATATATATATATATATATATATATATATGCGCACGCGCGCATATAATATCAAACGCACATGTACTCTGGCTTTACTTCCATATATCCTACTGATAACTTTTCCCTTGTAAAAGAAATAAGTGGGATGGTTATTTTGTAGCGATTACACGAAACAATTTACATTGTTTAAACTTTAATATTAATTTATGATTGCATTTTTTTCAGAAAATTAAAAGAATTTCTAAAAATATGGTATAAACGATGAAAATAAAAATGAAAAGCTTGATACAATTTACGTAGCGGTGTCCGAAAGAAAAGAAGACTTTAAACTTGTATTAATGTCATAGAAGTTTATGTACTTATAAATTATTTCATTAAAAATAAAAAAGAAAGTTAAAAGTATAATTTTTGATAGTTACCATTGTTACTATTTTCGGATATGATTAATTATACACCTAATATGAGTAGTTTTATGTGATTTTCTTTATTGTAAATATAGAAACTATTTTGTTACAAGAAAAAAAGGTTATCTTTTTACCATTTTAAGAACTAAGCGAACGAAAATTGTACTCTTTATATGAGAATAGAAAAATTATATGTTGAGAAAATATAAGTATTTTTACATGGATATTTTAATGAAATAATAGTGAAGGTATTAATTTTATATGGTACCACATGACCATGTTAGTGAGGTGTATAAAGTATATTAAAAATAAGTAGAATTTTAAGTAGTTTGAGATAATTCTTAGTTATGCGGATAATTGGGTAATTAATGTTTTTAGTGAAATATTAAATAATTAATTAAGATTTTTGGATTGGTAATTTGGTACTAACTCACTTTTCAATGAAACAAAAATACGTTTCCATGTGTTAAGAAAAGTACTAGTGTAATTGTAAACCACGTGTATTCTTATTCAATGTGACAGCATATTTACAAATCCTTCCTTTCGTTAAATTTCTGAAGTATGGCAGGGAAGAAATCAAAATTACAATACTACATCCATAAAGAATTAGGGGCAACTCCCAAAACAAGAGTTATCCAACAAATTTCCATGCTCATGTAGTTTATAGCGTTTTGCCATATTTTCTCACTAGTCCATAAGCTCACAAGGTTTTTGTTACTGCCAAAATTATAACTTACCATCTCAAACTAATTCTTCAGCTTCAAATTGGCCTTCTCAAAGTGGCTCAGCATGTCATTGCTTCATTGACATTTTAGTTCCTCAAAGATTGGTATGCCTTGAAGAAGTACCCGATCGATCCATCAGATCATATGATCTGACTGAAATTCAAAAAAGGCGGATTAATATGCAACACCATATAGAAATAGGAACACTAGTAACAACTTTAAAAGCAAATGGGAGAGGACTCATTTTTACCAAGCTGGCTTATACGTGTGAGAAATGGCAAGAGTAGGATAATTTCAAAGGAAGTATTCTTAGAACTTATGAAGGATTGCCACTCCAGGGATCAAAAGTTGCATTTACATCAAGCTTGTGACCTTTTCTATAGACTTTTAAAAAGTGTACTTTCATTGAGAAACCCAGTCACAAAAGAAGTGCAATTCCAGTGGGCTATATCTGAAGCTTCTAAAGATGCAAAGGTTGGCTGTTGTACTTTTCCCCTACTTCAATTCGCCGTTACGTGTTGTCGCAATCAACGGTGTTAGAGGAATGGTTAAGAGAATCGGGTCGGATATGTTAAGGCTATCCCTTCTTTCTTTTGGCATGATCCATAGGATACAAGCGAAACGAGCAAATGCACAACTTCCATAAAATGACTCTATTCATAGAACTACTTATGTTCTTGATTCCTCATGTGTCCTATTATTCTATCATCTGTTTATGGGCCTCAGAAAATACGTAAGTTGATAAAGTTTATTTCATGATATTAATCAGAGGCATAATGGTCTTATGAAGTTCCGAAAGATTTTATTTGCGTACTTCTCATGCATTGCATTCATTTATACATGTACATTGACCCATGACCATATGGCGTTATATACGCGTATATATGTATACCTATATGTATATGGGATACGGGAAAAGGTTATGGCGTTATATACGCACCACCAACTGATCAACTGGTATACGTTCATGATTTGCCCATAGTGGCCGAGATGATATGATGGGATGCCCTCAGAGGCATGATAATGTTATGGCATTATATACGCGTATATATATGTGTATATATATGTATATGGGATATGGGAAAGGCTATGGCGTTATATACGCACCACCACCTGATCAGCTAGTATACGTTGATGATTTGCCCACAGTGGCCGATATGATATATGATGGGATGCCCTCAGAGGCTTGATGATGTTATGTACGTACAGACCTATGCATTACATGACATTTATATGCATATGCATGACTCTATAATTATCTCATGATTTACAGAGTTATCTAGACTTACAAGTATAGACAATCAATTTGACGAGCCCTCATAGTTGACGAGGTCAGCATTCAGCGAAGGATCGGCAAGACTCCACCTCATTCGCAGTGCAGCCAAGTCTATAAGTCATCGTGTCAGAAGTTTTCTATAGACTTATGGGTGGGCCGGTACCCTGTCCCATTTGATGTCAAATAATCTTAAAGGCTTTGTAGACACAGGTTTATTATGTACAGTATATCAGAGGCCTTGACGGCCCATATGTATTCATGTTTTATGAACGATGATTCATTGATAGAACATTTGCCCACTTACAATTAAACGTTACAAGTTGTGTCCATGTTGGCCCATGATAGTTACAAAAGGAATGAATGAGTTACAGAGTGGTTCGCTCGGGCCCCTACAGAGCCGGGTGCCAGCCACACCTCCCCAGGTTTGGGGCGTGACATGAACCTAAAACTTCCATTGGTCGATTGTTCTTGTGTAGAACAGTCGATTAATGGTAGTTCAAGTTCATTTCACACCGTTGAAGCTTGTCCGAGTCCTTAACTGGTCAAAATTTGGAGCGAGTTCAGGTAATTTCTTTTCCGTTCTTTTCTCTTTTCCTCTTTTGATTCTCCCTTTCATCTTCCTCCTCCTCTTAGCCGCATAGGTTTTCTTTTGTTCCCAACTGTTTAGTTTGTTTATTTGCATTTGTTTATTAGATTAATTAAAGCATGTTGAAAATTCAGTATTTGAAGTTTGATTTCAATTGCATAAACTTAGTTTAATTAGGGTTTACTTTTAGATTTGATACATAAAATGATTCTTCTGTTTCTTCCATGTTTCTGTCTTATGTTCAGTGCTTGTTTTAGGTTAATTTCTAGGTTGTCTTTGTAGTTCAATTTTAATTCTGGTTTGATTGTTGTTTAGGTGCATTAGTCGTTTAAATCCAGCTTGTCTTAGGGTTGATTAGATGAACACTATTATTTACTGATTAGGTCAATCTTAGGGTTTAAATTGCATCATTTCAACTTTGTTTGTCACTTGAATTTGAACTCTGATTCCTTTTGGCTTGGTCCTTGTTTGCCTTGATTTGTAAATTACCAAAAACTTGTAGGGGCCTAATTAAATTAAAAGGAAAACACAGGGGGATTTCAAAACATTAGAAAATAAATATCTAAAAGAAGAAAGTTCTAGAAGTGTACCAGCTGTCCAAAATTAGTTTTAAAAGATGCTGATAAATGGACAGCTGGACATTTACAGCTGTCAAAGATGTTGTACTATTCTGAAATTTTAAAATTTAGGTTAGAATATTCCATTTTGATGCCATCATTGTACACTCTATATAAAGAAAAGCATTCACTCATTCATAGACTCATAAGCATGCAGACCTGAAAAATTCTCTGAAACAAAAAAAATCCAGTCCCAGCTTTTCCTATTTATTTTTCTTTCTTTTACAAAATTTGGAAGGAATTTTCTTTGAGTTCAGGGTTTTTGGAGTCAAGTTATTAGCTGATATTGAAGTTGTGGTTGATATACTGCTGTTTTCCTTGGCTGCTTCTGTTTGTTCATCATTGCTGAAATTCATTCTCCTGTTTTCTGACCTTTAGCTGGTCTTTTAATTGTTGTTTCTGCAATCAGATATGTGAAACTCCCATGTAACACTTCTTAGAATATAAAAATGAGAGTTTGAATCACTGAATATATGACCATGCTTAAATTCTATGTGTTCTTGGTGGTTTGATTACCATATCTGCTTACAGCTTCCTTCTATGTTCACTAGTGGTTTTGTTTGTTCATCTTAGATTAAAAATATAAACTAGGACTGATATGGTATCCATTGAGGAGTAATTTATATTTCAAAAATTTGACAATCCATGTTAAACAATGATTCTGTAGTAATAATTGATCATGGTCTTTTGTTTCACTCATTTGGTGTTGCTCACGACCAATCTGATGCACAAGGAATGTCCAGTGGCTTTTCTCCTTGTAAATCACATGGATTGATTGGAGAAATGGACAATACACATCCCAGGAGCATATTGAATAAGGATTAGTGTTCGAACGGGAGTTGTAAGAAGCAACAACATACATATTTGGTTCATTGGTTATAGCTGAAATCAAAACTCATTAACTGTAGTTAGTTAGCAATAGTGGATTTTGAAATGTTTGAAGTTTAAGTCTCAAGACAAAGGATGATTGGATTTCGGTATTTTATTTGTATAACAATCTAGTTAATTTAGAAATTAACATTGTTATAATATTTGAGCTTGTTATAGTTAGATATAGGCATGCTTGATTTTGTAATATTAAAGTGGTTACTCTTTGAGATTTTGGTTTCTCCAAAACTTATTGGGCATGGCAAACATTCAGGCCCATATCTGTAGGGTTCAATTACATCGAGCCTTTGAGTTCTGATGGCAGAACTCATCTAAGAGGCCGTGTTGGGCCCAAGCCTTCATGGGCCTGGGCATTAAACCCAATAGCTTGGCTCAGTGCTAAAGTTTCTCTTGTGAACTATAGTATAAATGCATCTCTCTTATGTCTTGCAAATCATGTATAGTGTAATTTCCAAACTTGAATTATATTTTCGATTCTGATTTTCTTACATAAAATAAATTGGTCTATAATTTTTGACAAATGTGTATATCATATAAGTTATGTCTAGCTTAAACGCAAAGGTGGACAGGCCCAGCTAATAAATAATTGTGACTGGGCCCGCCTAATGGAAGCCCAACATGGGCCAGCTTTGGCTTTAAAAATCGGACTGGGCCAAATTCCAAGACCAATGCAGCTTCAAACGCTGATTGATCCCTAACCAAATAACTAATGGGCTATTGCTGGCCCAATTTTCCTTATCAAAAAATGATTAAAGGCTAAACATATCTCCCCAAGCATATATACAATTAGCAAATCTTGAATAAATTGAGGTGTGCCATCCACAATTAAATCCCATAAGCTATGGCCCTCACATTAATACCATACCTGTGTGAAAAAGACTTTGGACATTCATAACTAGTGTAGAAAATACTTTAAAAATTCGTAGTTTCCTTTAGGCGCGCTTTATAATAAATTACCGTGACTATGGGTACAGTTCCCGTGGCATAGTCATGATACCTAATTCCTATATTCGGGTGTGCATTTTATGTGACCCGATCATAACAACTTTGAACATTAATAAAAATAAACATATCACGAATCACGGTGCATTTTATGTAGCGTGGTTTGCGGTGTGTCCCAAAACGGCAAGTGTACGACAATCGTAACTTGTTCAAGAAATAATTCTATAAATTCTAAAAGCGGTTTAAACATAATTAAAAGCGGCTACAAAGTTAAAAATGCAAAATGGGTTTAAAACATGTAGTAAATAAGATAATTAGGTCGAGTATTAATAGTTTAAGCGACCGTGCTCGAACCACGGAACCAAGTGGCGACTCTAAAAAAATAAATAAAATAATCCCATTTTGATTTATGTCACTTAAATTGGTAAAACTCCCTTACTCGCACTCGGGCGGGAAAAAGGAGGTGTGACAGCTTTGGCGACTCTGCTGGGGACAATAACCCAGAACTTTTGGTTCAGGGTTCAAGAATTCGAGTTTAGAATAACTGTTATACTTGGCTTTATTTATTATCTGATTTTTACACGTTTGAGCCTAATATGCTAAATGCCTCTTTTTACCACTTTGATATTGTTTTGACTGTATATAAATTGTTACAAAACCCTCTTCTCTCTGAGTCTTCTAAATCATCTGAGAAGTGTGCACTTCGTGTGACTTCATTTCTGTTAGGGTGATATCCCAATTTTAGAACGAGGTTCGGACAAGTTGCAAAGCCGGTGAAGCTTCTGTATTCTCGGTACGCTTCCCCCCTCGGCTCGAGCTGTCCGGTCGGGTAAGCCAGGTCTAGAACAATACACCCAGGTTCTTAAACCTAGTATAACATAGCCTCATGCCGGATCCCTAGTAGGAACGCTTGTTTGCATCACGTGCATTTGACTTTGGGGACTCAACACAGGGGTTGGGTCAGTCTAGGACAGGTGCACCCGAAATCAAAAGACCATCCTGATGCATTTTACTTGCTACCTGTACAATTATTTGCTTCGGATTGCATGATGACCGGCTTCTAGAATAAGGGAGAAAAGTTGGAAAAAAATCAAATTGAGGTATGAGAGAGATAGTTACCCATTTTTGAAAATCTGGTGTCAAAAATATACTGAAACTCTGCCGAAATTTTGAAAAAAGAAAAAGAGAGAAAAAGAAAAAGAAAAGAAAGGAAAATTATTTCAAAATTATTTCAGGTTTTTTCTGCTGCGTCAGATCTGCCTGAACTATGCAGGTTTGATTCTCACCGAATGTGGGATACGTAGGCAACCCTCATCGGGTCCAACCCCATTTTTGCAAAATAACCCAAAAAGATGAAGTCTTGTCATTTTTGTTGTAAATAAAGGTGATGCCGTTTCTGTCTAAATAGCCAAAATGTCCCAACAGGGCGCTGGAAGGCTATTTTTTGCAAGAATAGCCACCTATGGTCTTTTTTCAATTTATTTGGCCAATTAGCAAACACATCCCTAAAATCTTCTTTCCTGAGGTGCTGAAGGGCTGTATTTGTAAAGGTGTCTTGTTTTGAGTTGCAATTTAGTAAAAATTGATAATCTTCTTTTTTGGGTCAAAACAAATCATGGTATTTTAACCGATCACTTTAAATAAATGTGCAGGATGAGCACTATTGAAAATGAACCTTTCAAAGTTCTAGAGGAAATCCCGATTGGACTCCATATGTAGTGGAATGACCTAGGGGAGGTCAGCAGAGGTGCTGCGATAAAAAACTTTAGGAGGGCTCATTGGTCTTTTGAAGATTAAACCAAGGTTGGACATAATTGAAGCCTTAATACCATTTTGGGACCTGACGCACAATGTGTTCCATTTCTCTGATTTTGAGTTAACCCCTACACTTGAGGAGATAGCAGGCTATGCTGGCCTTAACGGGAATCTCAGGAGCCAATACCCAGTGGAACCAAGGGCTGTAACCACTCACAAGTTCCTGGATCTTTTGAGTATCAGTCGGGAAGTCAAAGATGAAAATTTGGCTGAAGGATTTTGCACATTCCACTTCCTATACCACCGTTATGGGGTCCCCCATGGTTTTGAGGCTCTGGATACCGGTCTAAGTCATCCAGGGAACAAAGGCAAATGGGAAACACGTCGGAGACTGGCCTTTGTAGTGGCATTCTTAAGCACCTTAATCTGCCCGAGGAAGGATGGACATATAGAGTTGGGGCTCGTAGGAATGGCCGACTTCATGATTTCAAAGGCTAATGGCACTATTGTACCAATGATCCTAGCAGAAATTTATTGAGCTCTAACTGTTTGCCGAGCGGGGGGAAAATTTTTTGAGGGTTGCAACATGCTTTTACAACTTTGGATGGAAGAACACCTTTGCCATCGTCTGGGGTACATGAACTATGGTATGACCGGCCTTAACTGCATTGAAGAACATGAAAACCGGGTGGATGGTCATGAGTTTCCAGAAGGTACGGAGGCATGGTTCGCACATTTGAGTTCCTTGACTGCAAGCAAAATTGAGTGGACATTCGGTTGGCTCCCGGTCACTGAAGTCATTTATATGTCGGCCGGAGTGTGCTTTCTTTTATTAATGGGTATTCGGAGTATTCGGCCGTATGCTCCACACAGGGTTCTGCGCCAGCTGGGCAGGTACCAAACGGTCCCTCATGATGAATATTTGAGTCGACAAGTCATTAAACTAGGTACAAAAGCTGCATTCCTGAAAGAAAAGTTTTGCCAGATTTGTCATCGGTGTAGGTTCTTGGAGCCACAAACTCAGGTACGAGATTTGTCCAAGGGTGAGTTAGAGCCTAGTTACACGGACTGGTATGGTAAAAGGGTTCAAGTCCATCAAGAGCATGAACGGCCCGCCAAAAGGCCCCACGTACAATAGTTCACTGATGGGGCACAAGAACTATGGGATTGGTTAGCATATGAGAAAAGCTACAGGGTTACGATAAGCAAATTGGAAGTGCAAATCAGAGATCTTAAATTTGATAGTAGTGTACAGGCTGCTGCTGATGAAGGGGAGAAGAAATAGATGGCTCGAGAAAACAAAGCCCTTCGAGCCCAGGTTCAAAGAATGAAGCTAGCTGCTGAAAAACCGGGAAGGAGCCAAGCAGAGGAAAGACTTATAAATGGTCTTAAGCGGAAAGTATGTGAGTATGGGGATGATTTGGAAAAGTCTAAAGGTAGACTGGCAAGGACTCGGGCAAAGTTGGCGAAGAACGCAGAAGGACGGGCAGAATTTGTTCAGCAATTAAAAGGAAGATATGATAGAGAGGTCGCGAATCTAAAGAAGAAGCTAATTACCCTCGAGAATGAAATGGCTAAATAGACAAAGAACTTCAAGGCAGAGAGGGAACATTGTTATGCATTAATGGCTCGACTGGAAGAGGACATGCAATAGTTGCAGGAGCAAAACCATAATGACACCCATGTTCTGGAAGCTAGATCTGAACAAATTGGGCGCCTGCTCCAAGAGAAAGGCATCATTAGAGAAAGGATTAGAGGAATTGCTGACTACATCGTCATGAAATGCCATGAGTGTGAGGATATGAATAGATCCACTTTCTTCGCCGCAATCATGACTTTTGTTTGCCAGATAATGATTGACCTGGATCGTCTCCAAGGAGATCTTGCACGTAGGCCTGCTGCGAGACCGACTGATGTCCCGCGGACCCCTAGAGTAGTTTTGGAAGCACTTATGTATTCTTGATTTTTCTTTTCGAGTCTGTATTTCAGTTTCCTTTTAGAGTCTATTTTGAGTCTGTTTTAGTTTTTCAGTTCTTAGGTATGTATGATGGAGTCGTTGTAATAGAGAAAATTGGATGTTTTTAGTTTAATGAAAATTTGAATAAAACCCAATATTGTTTCTTTCTTTAATTTCACATTTATCCCCTGAACTACGTAATGATCTAATTCACGCGACGTCGTGATACGTAGGCAATCCCCATCGGATCCGGTCATGCCTTTAGATAACTCAAATAAGAGAGAAAATGATGAAAAGAGGGCACAAGAAAAAGAGAGGAAACAAGAATAAAAGAGAAAACGATGCAAAAAGAGAGCGCAAAGAAAAGAGAGCAAATAATGAAAAGGAGCAAAAGAGAAAAAGAAAAGATTCAAAGATCTGGGAGATAAAAAAAGTCGGGACGAGACACGCAACCGTTGCAAAACATGTAAAAAAAGATTTAACTGTCTAGGTGCATAGAATTCCCCAACGTGCGATTCCCTATGTGTTAATTGCCTCAAGCTAACCGATTTGTTGTGTATGCTGTTGAGATCAGGTTCTATTTTTATGGTGGCTGGTTTTGCGGTAACCTGGCTTCGCACCCTACTTTACAAGATCCAAAGGAAGTGTCGGAATGACGACAGAGAGTCATCTACCAACAATTCACCCCTCAGAGGATAGTCCGTTGTCGGTTATCCCAACATCAGAATCAGCAACTGCTGAAGAGAATAGGGCACTTCGCCTCCGCATGTTGGAAATGTGGGACGCTTAGTCTAATAGTAGAGAGCCGCCTAGTGCAATACCCGGTTTTCCCGAGCTAATTCCCAAAACTAGTGGAACCTCCAACATCCCTATAAATTACCTGACCACCCCATTCAGATACCCCACTATGTCGGCCCATTTCGGCGGAAAGCCTTCTAAGGTTCGCCCCCAGGCCTTGATTTCAGGAGTGGCTTCTAGCATATTTACCGCACCACCAACGTCGGCTACCGCACAACCAACATTGCCCAGGCCAAGTTTTGAGCCGTCTTCCTTTACTTTCCAAATACCACAATTTCAATCGGACACGGCTCATGCCACCCCGAACTCCTACCCTCAAAAACCTCGGTATGAGTTTACCACGGGACAAGAGAGAACTGTAAAGAATCCCGAGCAAGAGGAGATCACTCAAAAAACGAAAAGCATAGAACAAAGTCTCAAGAACATACAAGGCCTGAGTGGCCAGAAGAGTGTATCCTATGATGACTTGTGCATGTTCCCACATGT
This sequence comes from Nicotiana attenuata, assembly GCF_001879085.1. Classification (NCBI taxonomy): domain Eukaryota; kingdom Viridiplantae; phylum Streptophyta; class Magnoliopsida; order Solanales; family Solanaceae; genus Nicotiana; species Nicotiana attenuata. The sequence continues at coordinate 55,750 of NW_017671604.1, forward strand.
TCTTCTACCCATCGGTTTCAAGACTCCCAAGTTTAAAAAGTATGACGGACACGGGGACCGCATAGCCCACCTGAAGAGGTATTGCAATCAATTAAGAGGAGCGGGTGGAAAAGAAGAACTTCTAATGGCTTACTTCGGGGAGAGTTTAGTCGGAATTGCATCCGAATGGTATATGGATCAAGACATCTCCCGCTGGCACATATGGGATTACTTGGCCCGAGACTTTGTTCGACAATTCCAGTAAAACATGGACATAGCTCCAGATAGAAACTCTTTGTCCAATTTCAAAAAGAAGTCTTCGGAGAGCTTCCGAGAGTATGCTGTCAAGTGGCGCGAACAAGCTGCCAGGGTGAAACCCCCAATGGACGAGACCGAGATGGTTAGTGTCTTCCTGCAAGCCCAAGAGGCTGATTACTTCCAGAACATGATGTCCGCTATGCCAAAGCCGTTTGCTGAGGCTATCAAAATTGGGGAGATGGTCGAGAATGGTTTGAAAACGGGTCGCATCCTGAGCCAGTCAGCTATAAGAGCTACTTCACAAGCAATCCAGAGCGGGTCGGGGGGTGTAGCAAACCGAAAAAAGAAGGAAGAAGTGGCAATGATGGCCTCGAGTCTGAGAAACCCCCTGCAATCCCGAGGTTACTTCGGTTCATCTTCAAGCACCCCACAACATTATTACCCTCACCAAGATGCGGCATATGCCATGACTCCTCAGCCTTATGCAGTGACGAATGCCCAGTCGTACGCTCGGCCACTACAACAGTATACCAGAACCGAGCTTCACCTCCTAGAAATAACCCTCCTCACCAAGCTCCATATAATCCCCGTCCACCACAAAATAATTTTTCATATAATGCCCGTGCCCGTGAGCCACCCAGAAAAACCAACTTCACGCCCATCGGTGAATCATACTCTAGCCTCTTTCCAAAGTTGGTCCAAATGGGTTTGTTGCAGCCCGTACCTCCAATCAGGCAAAACACAAAGTCACCCTCCTACGGACCAGGTACTCGATGTACTTATCATTCAGGGGCGGAAGGGCACGACACTGAGGATTGTTGGACTCTTAAAAGGGCAGTTAAAAGTCTAATATAGCAAAAACGGGTAGTGTTGAGGGATGAGGAGGTCCCTATGTAACCAATAACCCATTGCCAGCTCATAACAACAGGCCAGTATTGGGATGATTTGTGAGGATAGAGAGTTCGACCCAGCTTTGAAAGCTATCATTGCTATCGCCGATTTTGAAAAGAAGCCCAAAGCGGCAGCAAGGCAAGTTAAGGATGAGAAGAAAAGCAACTCCACTCCTCAAAGAATAGAAAAGACTGTGGAAGCCAAAACAGGGGCAGTGCCTCCTAAAGATGCCGTTCTTTATGTTCCCAAGGCCCCCAGAAAAGTACAGTTCGTGTTGAGTCCCCCCAAAAGGTTCGAGCTAAACAAGGTTACACTGAAGGGACCTAAGATGTACGTACCAAAGGGGATTCCCACTGTCGTCCCTTGGAACTACAACAAAGCAGTAGTGACGTACAAAGGAAAATAAATCATGGGGGAAGTGAATGAAACAAACTCGTCTGGGAAGTACCTCAACATGGAGGAATTGAACAAAACCAAACAGAAGCGTTTTTCGCTTAAAAAGCCAGTTGATGCTGAAGAGTTAGAGGAATTCTTCCGAAAGATGAAAACCTCATACTACGATGTAATTGACCAACTCTGGAAGTCTCCCTCTCAGGTCTCACTTTTGTCTGTACTGATAAGTTCGAATGAGCATCAGAAAGTGTTGATAAAGACCCTTAATGAGGCATATGTTCCGATCGAAACCACTGTTGAGCAGCTGAAAAGAATGGCGGAACGATTTTTTGAAGTCAACCGGATCTCATTCAGTCGAAATGACTTGCCTCCAGAAGAGGCTGCCCACAACAAAGCTCTTTATTTGACCGTTAAGTGTGAAGGATACTACGTGAAAAGAGTTATGTTGGATGGTGGATCTGGGGTTGAAATCTGCCCTCTCTCGACCTTACAGAGAGTGGAAATTGGGACTGAAAGAATTAGACCCAACAATGTTTGCTTACGTGCTTTTGATGGCGTCAAGAGAGATACAATAGGGGAGATTGATTTGATCCTAACCATTGATCCTGTGGATTTTGAAGTAAATTTCAGGTTTTGGACATGGACACCTCCTACCTAGGAAGGCCTTGGATCCATGCTGCAGGAGCCGTACCTTCTACTCTCCACCAAATTGTTAATTTTGAACACAAAGACCAAGAAATCGTGGTCCATGGAGAAGACGAGCAATCAATCTACAAGGACCCATCAGTCCCATGTTTGGAGGCTAAGGAAGGTAGCGAGCACATAGTCTACCATGATTTTGAGATTGTGGTCGCGGATCACTATGAGGAAGGAACCCCGTGTCCTCAACCCTTTCTGTCAAACGTGTCAATCATGGTCGCCACTAAAATGATCAAGCACGGGTACAAGCCCAGGAAAGGGCTCGGGGTACCTTTGCAAGGCATTACGGAGCCCATCACTCTAACTGCCAGTGAGAAATTCTTCGATGTGGGTTTCCAAGACACAAAAGCTGATGTGACATGGGCTAATGAATGAAAGAACAATGGGTGGGTCTTGCCTCAGCCGGTCCCGCATTTCTCCAAAACGTTCGTCAAGCCAAGGTACATAGAGGAAGAAGATGAGAAAGAAATTGAGGACATATGCGGAGCAATGAGGAAAATGTTATGTGAGGCTCACATGGTCCAGCGGGGTGAAGGCTTGAGCACTGCTGAGCTGCAATATATGGGGCCCGATGCCAAGCTTCGAAATTGGAAGGCTACTCCATTCCCAATCAGGCGGGAATCCCGCTAGTTTAGTTTTGCCATCTTTTCTGCATTTCGAGTTATTTCAGGGTGTAACTCGAATGTTTTTTAGTTTATTGTCTTTAAAATTCCAATGTAAACCCTTCTATCTTCAAATTCAATGAAATGAAATCAATATTTCATCGTCTATGAATATCTTTCTTTATTCTTTCTGATTTTTGTTATTTTTCTTATTTCTTCTTTCAGTTCTAATAATGCGGACTTAAATAACATGACATGCTTGCGGACTTCATGCCCAGATCCTAACACGTTGTCGAACTGTGAAATAATGAACCAGGAACCAGAATACGATAAAGATGAGGCTTTTAAGGAAATAAACCGAGAACTGGAACAATTTGAGAATAAGCCTAAGCCAAACTTAAATGAACCGAGCCAGTTAATTTGGGTAGTTCGGAAGAGGTCCAAGAAGCCATGATAAGCATTTACACTGATGAAAAAAATAGGGATGCATTGATCCAACTTATGTTTGAATTCAAAGACATGTTTGCCTGGTCCTATGATGATATGCCAGGACTGAGTGTTGAGTTAGTGGTGCACAAATTGCCAACTTACCCTGATTATTCCCCTGTCAACCAAAAACAGAGAAAGTTTAAAACCAATATCAGTGACAAGATCAAAGAATAAGTCACCAAACAGTTAAAAGCGGGTGTGATCCGAGTGGTTTGATACACCACATGGTTGGCTAATGTGGTCCAAGTGCCAAAGAAAGATGGGAAAACCCGAGTGTGTGTTGACTATGAGGATCCGAACAAAGCAAGCTCCAAGGACAATTTCCCATTACCAAACATCCACATCCTTGTTGACAACTGTGCCAAACATAAGATACAGTCTTTTGTGGATTGATATGATGGATATCATCAGGTCTTGATAGATGAAGAAGATGCAGAAAAGATGACTTTTACCACACCTTGGGGTACTTACTGTTACAGGGTCATGCTTTTTGGTTTGAAGAACATCAGGGCAACTTACATGAGAGCTATGACTGCCACCTTTCACGACATGATGCACTAGGAAATTCAGGTGTATGTGGATGATGTAATCATTAAATCAAGAACGCAGGACGATCATGTGCGGGACCTAAGAAAGTTCTTTGAGCTCCTACGTAAGTATGATTTGAAATTAAATACAGCTAATTGTGCATTTGGAGTTCCCTGTGGGAAACTTTTGGGGTTTATAGTCAGTCGGAGAGGCATCGAGTTAGATCCAACAAAGATAAAGTCTTTTCGGGATTTGCCACCTCCGAGAACCAAGAAAGAGGTTTTGAGTCTGTTGGGAAGATTGAATTACATCAGCAGATTCATTGCTCAGTTGACTTCCACATGTGAGCCCATATTTAATTTGTTAAAGAAAGATGCGGCAATTAGATGGACAGATATGTGTCAAGAAGCTTTCGACAAAATCAAAGAATATTTGTCGAATCCGCCAGTGTTGGTCCCACCCGAACCTAGAAGGCCTTTGTTCTTGTATTTGACAGTGTTGGAGAATTCCTTTGGATGTGTTCTCGGGCAACATGACGTGACCAGGAAGAAAGAACAAGCCATATACTACTTGAGCAAGAAGTTCATTGTTTTGAAGCCAAGTACACTTTGTTAGAAAGAACTTGTTGCGCTTTAACGTGGGCCGCTCAGAAGCTTAGGTATTACTTGTTGGCTTACACCACTTATCTCATCACCAGATTGGATCCTTCCAAGTACATATTCCAAAAGCCGATGCCCACGGGAAGGTTAGCAAAATGGCAAATCCTGCTCACCGAGTTTGACATAGTCTATGTTACTCGCACGGCAATGAAAGCTCAACATCACCTAGCTGAAAATCGTGTTGATGATGAATATCAGACTTTGAGTACTTACTTTCTGGACGAGGAAGTAAATTCAGTTGAGGTAATTCCATAAGACACTAATGCTTGGAAAATGCTTTTCGATGGAGCTGTGAATGCAAAGGGTGTCGGGATTGGGGCAATTTTGATTTCGCCCACTGGTCAGCATTATTCGGCCACAGCCCGGCTTCGATTTTTCTGTACGAACAACACTACCGAGTATGAAGCTGCATTATGGGCATGAACATGGCAATCGATAAGGATGAGGAAGAGTTGTTAATCATGGGAGGTTCCGACTTGAATATTCGACAAGCTCAAGGTGAATGGGAAACTCGGGATGTCAAGCTTATTCCATACAGGAAACATGTTCAAGATCTTAGCAAGCAGTTCAAATCTATCGAGTTCAGGTACATTCCTCGGTTTCACAATGACTTAGCCGATGCACTAGCTACTTTGGCCTTGATGCTGCCATATCCAGGCAATGTTCACATTGACACACTGGAAATCCAAATTCGAGAAAGATATGGTTATTGCAATACAGTTGAGATAGAACCATATGTTCAGCCATGGTATCATGATATCAAAAGATTCTTGAAAACAAAGGAATGTCCCGAACGAGCTAGTGGGGACCAAAAGAGAACCATTAGAAGGCTCGTTAGTAGTTTCTTCTTGAGCGGAGAAGTCTTGTATAAAAGGACTCCAGACCTGGACCTTTTAAGATGCGTGGATGCCCAAGAGGCCGGAAGGATCATGAACGAGGTGTACACATGAGTATGTGGGCCCTATATGAATGGATACGTCCTTGCAAAGAAAATCCTTCGGGCAGGTTATTACTCGATGACCATGGAAAAGGGCTGCTTCAGTTTTGTCCGAAAGTGTCATCAGTGTCAGGTAAACGGCGACTTGATTATGCACCACCTTCAGAACTGCATCCTATGACAGCACCGTGGCCGTTTGTTGCTTGGGGGATGGATGTCATTGGGTCGATTGAGCCAAAAGCTTCGAACGGGCACAGATTCATCTTAGTTGCCATTGACTATTTCACAAAGTGGGTTGAAGCAGTCACTCTCAAAGCCGTCACCAAGAAAGCGGTGGTGGACTTCGTGCATTCCAACATTATCTGTCATTTACGGACAATGCTGCAAATTTGAATAGTCATTTGATAAGGGAGGTATGTGAACAATTTAAGATCACACATCAGAATTCTACCCCTTATCGGCCCAAAGCTAATGGTGCTGTCGAGGCAGCAAACAAAAACATCAAGAAGATTTTTAGGAAAATGATCCAAAGTTCTAGACAATGGCATGAAAAGTTGCCCTTTGCATTATTAGGATATCGCACAACCGTGCGCACATCAGTTGGGGCAACACCCTATCTATTGGTTTATGGCAGTGAAGCCGTAATACCCGCAGAAGTTAAAATTCCATCTCTTCGAATTATCGTTGATGTTGAGATTGAGGACAGTGAATGGGTCAAGACCCGTTTGGAACAGTTAACCCTGATTGATGAAAAGCGGATGACCGCTGTTTGTCACGGGCAGTTGTATCAACAAAGAATGGCCCGTGCCTACAACAAGACAGTGCAGCCTAGAAACTTCGAAGTAGGGAAACTCGTTTTGAGACGTATTCTCCAGCATCACAAAGAAGCAAAAGGAAAGTTTGCTCCAAACTGGAAGGGTCCGTACATTATAAGAAAACTGTTGCCAAAAGGGGCATTGTACTTGGGAGACATTGAAGGAAACGACCCTGAAACAGCTGTTAATGCAGACGCAGTGGAAAGGTATTACGCTTAACCCTTCTGTGGTACAGATATTCTCCGATTGGGATGACGAAGGCTTTCATTCTCGCTACCCAAAAACTCTTAACCCTCTGCAAGCCCTTTGAGCCAGTTACCTTTCTTTGATTACCCTCTTTGGAATCCGAAAATGTTGTAAAAAAATAAAAAAAATTAAAAAACAAAACAAAATAACAAAAACAAAAAAAAAAGGAAAGTGAAAAACAAAGTTTCCTGAACTACGTTCGACTTGATTCCGAAAGGATACGTAGGCAGCCTCTCTCTGGGGTTCAGTCACACAAAAACAAAAATCCACATTTCCCCAAAAGTGAAACTGGGGTAGATGTTATAATGGTTCGGCGATGGTTCGCCCGAAAGTTTCCAAAGTTGCAATTCAATCCAAACTCTTTTTTACCCCAAATCATGTTCAAGTCCTACCGATCAACCGGTAATAATGTTCAAGATTAAAAGATGTGGTTACTTCGAACTGATACAATCAAATGATACAAATAAAATGAGAGAGTCTTATTGGTGAAAACTCACCCGGGCACCATAAGGCGATGGTAAGCAGATAAATTGAAAATGAGAGAGTCTTGTTAGTGAAAACTGGCAAAGAGCACTATAAGGCAACGGTGAGAAGAGAAATGAGAGAGGTCGGTCGGTGAAAACCCGCAAATGGCACCACTGATCGAAAAAGGGATCCCTTACAACCATCGGCACTGATAGAGTCCTGGCAAGGTTTCTCGGTTAGGTATGGGTTATGATGGGTTTATAAGCGTCTGGATGGTTTGCACAGATCGGGTATTCGGGTATCCAGTCCAAGAAACATGTCGTGTCTATTGAAGTCTACATGCACTCCAGATAAGTCCTTCTTCCCTTTCCCCGAAAGGGACACTTCTCGTTTAAATTCATTATCCTGCCCGTTGTTTACTTTTCTTTGAATCCCTTTCGTTCTAATTCTCCTCCGAAACTAATACAAAGAAAAGATGGAAAGATTGGTTATACAGGGTTCTGTTGACAAAAGCTAAAATTCAAGAAAAGCACCTAGCCTCAGCAGGTGCATCAATTCGACCTCAACTGGCCATGTTGGCCGATGCTCCAGAGTCAAAAACTCTTGAAAATAAAGGAAATCAAAGTCAAGTGCCCATAAAGGCAAAATAAGATGGAAAAAGGCCAAGTCCCACATGGGTTAATCATTAGGTGGAATTTGGGAAAGTCAAGTCCCCCGGGGTTTAGAAATGAAATCAATTTCCAGAGAGCCAGCAAGCAATGGAGATTTTTATTGAAAGAGCTGGGCCAAGATCAAGTGATTGAAACAATCAAGTCCACAAAACCAACCACCGTTTCAAACTTACAAATTGTTCTTTGATTTGAAAACAGGAAAATAGGTACAATCCAACACAACCTCGCAAGAAGCAGGTGCAATAAGAGCAGGGCACGCAGAGACCAAAAGGGTCCTGCAGCAAAGGTTAACCCAAAAAGGGATGTCCCTTTGAAACTCTTCATACATTCTCCTAAATAAAATGAAAAGTGAAATAAAAAAAATAATAAAAAAAGAAAAGAAGAAGAAAAATTCAAAACCATGGTAGAATAGGGTCTCCAATCTCTAGCTACGTTTTTCCAACATAGGTTCCCACCCCCTAGTTGATCGCCGGCATAACCCGAGGACCCTTTCCGGCATAACCCGATGACTTCCCCGGCATAACCCGAGGACCTTTTCCGGCATAACCCGAGGACTTTTTCGGCATAACCCGATGACTTTCCCGGCATAACCCGAGGACTTTTCCGGCATAACCCGATGACTTTTCCGGCATAACCCGAGGACATTTCCGGCATAACCCGATGACTTTCCCGGCATAACCTAAGGACTATCCCGGCATAACCCGATGACTTTTCCGGCATACCCCAATGACTTTCCCGGCATAACCCGAGGACTTTTTCGGCATAACCCGAGGACTTCTTCGGCATAACCCGATGACTATCCCGGCATAATCCGAGGACTTTTCCGGCATAACCCGATGACTTTTCCGGCATAACCCGATGACGTTCACGGCATAACCCGAGGACTTTTCCGGCATAACCGATGTCTTTTTCCGGCATAACCAGATGACTTTCCCGGCGTAACCCGATGACCTTTTCTAGCATAACCCAATGACTTTCCCGGTATAACCCGAGGACCTTTTCGGGCATAACCCGATGACTTTTCCGGCATAACCAAAGGACCTTTTCCGGCATAACCCGATGACCTCCCCGGCATAACCGGAGGTCCTTTCCCGGCATAACCGGAGGTCCTTTCCCGGCATAACCCGAGGACCTTTTCCGATATAACCCGATGACCTCCCCGGCATAATCCAAGGAGCTTTTCCGGCATAACCCGATGACCTCCCCGGCATAACCCAATGACTTTTTCCGGCATAACCAGATAACTTTCCCGGCGTAACCCGATGACCTTTTCTGGCATAACCCGATGACTTTTCCGGCATAACCCGATGACTTTCCCGGCATAACGCGAGGACTTTTTCGGCATAACCCGATGATTTTCCCGGCATAACCCGAGGACTTTTCCGGCATAACCCGATGACTTTTCCGGCGTAACCCGATGACTTTCCCGGCATAACCCGAGGACATTTTCGGCATAACCCGATGAATTTTTCCGGCATAACCCGATGACTTTTCCGGCATAACCAGATGACCTTTTTTGGCATAACCCGATGAATTTCTCGGCATAACCCGAGGACCTTTTCCGGCATAACCCGATGACTTTCCTGGCATAACCAGAGGACCTTTTCCGGCATAACCCGATGACCTCCCCGGCATAACTGGAGGTCCTTTTCCGGCATAACCCGAGGACTTTCCCGGCGTAACCCGAGGACCTTTTCCGGCATAACCCGATGACCTCCCCGACATAACCCAAGGACCTTTTTCCGGCATAACCCGATGATCTCCCCGGCATAACCCGAGTACCTTTTCCGGCATAACCAGATGACTTTCCTGGCATAACCCAATGACTTTCCCGGCATAACCTGAGGATCCTTTCCGGCATAACCCGATGACTTTCCCGGCATAACCCGAGGACCTTTTTCGGCATAACCCGATGACTTTCCCGGCATAACCCGAGGACCTTTCCGACATAACCCGATGACTCTGCCAGCATAACCTGGTAATCTTTTCTAGTATAGGTTCCAATTCCTTAGTTGATGCCAGCATAACCTGGTAATCTTTCCAACTTAGGGCCTCCAATCCAGTTGATGTAATATTAGATATAGGGTCTCCACTCCCTAATCTCTTTTTCTCATGGATACACAATCCTGATTTTATTGCTTTCAATAAAGAAATGGTTTAGATATTTTTTGCAATAACTCACGAAATTTTCCTATTGAAAATGGGGCAAAAAATTTCGTTCGTTTGTTTGTTTTGGTGCCTGAACAGGTTTTTACCATAAGGAACGAGGTTTGAGATGACCAAAAGAAGAAGGTTCAATCTAAATAAAGGAAAAGAAAAACAAGAAAAGGAGTTGGACTCTAAGTGTGGAAGCGGAGAAAAGATGCGGAATGCTCAAGCTATGATTGAAGTTGCAAGTTTTGCATGTCCCGCCTTGATCCGAAAAGCTGAAGAAGAATGAACTAGCGGTTGTAGCTAACGAGCATCAAGATTCAGATCAGAGTCTGCAGGAAGAACCAACCAAGGCTCAAGACAAAGCTTTAATAGGTTTATAGATAGGAATCTTGTAAATCGTAGTTGATAGGTTTAGCTAGTTTAGTTTTTAATTTTTCATTTTGGTGTAATAAGGAGCTCAGCAAGCAGAAACAACAGCAACAGCAGTGAAATCATAGTTTCTCGGTAGTCCCAGCTACCAAAACATCCAGAACTACACTGACCTGATTCCTTTATAGCCAAGGATATGTAGGCAACCTCCGAAGCAAGGTTCGGTCAAATTACTCCCAAAAAATGCTTCCCATGGAGTTTCAAATGGGCAAAAATCGCTCGTAGTTGCTCATTTTATCTTTGCCTAAAAACTCTTCGTGTTTCCGAGCAAAGAGGGGCAGCTGTGAGCATGTGATTTTTGCCCTATGTGAAATACTCCTACAAAAATAAAGAAATAGATTTTACCAAATTATTTGCAATTTTATATGATTTTCGTAGGATTTGATTTTATTAATTATTTGCATTTTTGTGCACGTTTAATTTTGTTAAAATCATGAAAAAATGTCAAAAATACCATGCATTGCATTTAGATTTTGTTTTCATATTTTTAGGATTAATTAGTTATTTAATTGCTCTATTAAGATGAAAATCACAAAAAAATATCATTCATTTACATTTTTAGCTTTAAAATGTTAGAATAGTATTTTTCTCTTCTTTAATTTAGGATTAACTAATTTTTGTAAATATTATACATAGATAATTAGTTTCGTTTTGCAAATTAGATTAATTTAGGATTTTAATTAATTAAAGAAAAAGGAAAAAAATCGACCAAACCACCCAGGCCCATTCCCTATACCCGGTCCAGGTCCCCCAATAAACAAAACGACCCTATTTACCCCCGTCTTTCATCTCAGTCGTTGAATTCATTTGATCCAACGGCTCGGAACTGGTTACCCAATTACCTTAAAACTGTCTGACCCCCCCCCCCCCCCGCCCCTTAGACCTTAGAGACCCATTTCATTTCATCCCTATCTCTCTCTAATGCAAACCCTAGCTGCCCCCTCATTCCCCCGCCGGCTCCGCCTCACTCCGCCGTTTGGAAATCGCCCTACGGCAGCGGAGCTTCACCAAATCCCCCCAAATTCACCCTCTACAATCCTTAGCCTCCCTTGTATACCATCCCACTACCAGTCTCTCCCAAATCATCACCCAAAACCACAAATCGCAAATCCGAAAATAACACTTCAAACCTTAGGTCCTCCAAACTCCACCAAATTAATGCCCCACAACCATCTTTACCTTCTCTTCCCGTATATCCCAACCGTTTCTTTCAAATAAGTCTAGAAATCCTCAAATTTTAGATCTAAAAATCCAAACCCTAGTTTTTCTATTTTTCTGATTTTCGGTCAATTTTTGGCATGTTTGAACTCTAAAACTTCCATTAGTCGACTATTCTTGTTGAGAACAGTCGATTAATGGTAGTTCAAGTTCATTTCACACCGTTGAAGCTTGTCCGAGTCCTTAACTGGTCAAAATTTGGAGCGAGTTCTGGTAATTTCTTTTCTGTTCTTTTCTCTTTTCCTTTTCTGATTCTCCCTTTCATCTTCCTTCTCCTCTTAGCCGTATAGGTTTTCTTTTGTTCCCGTGTTTATTTGCATTTGTTTATTAAATTAATTAAAGCATGTTAGAATTTCCGTATTTGAACTTTGATTTCAATTGCATAAACTTAGTTTAATTAGGGTTTACTTTTAGGTTTGATAAATAAAATGATTCTTCTGTTTCTTCCATGTTTTTGTCTTATGTTTAGTGCTTGTTTAGGTTAATTTCTAGGTTGTCTTTACAGTTCAATTTAATTCTGGTTTGATTACCGTTTAGGTGCATTAGTCGTTTAAATCCATCTTGGCGTAGGGTTGATTAGATGAACATTGTTATTTACTGAATAGGTCAATCTTAGGGTTTAAATTGCACTATTACAACTTTGTTTGTCACTTGAATTTGAACTCTGATTCCTTTTGGCTTTGTCCTTGTTTGCCTTGATTTGTAAATGACCAAAAACTTGTAGGGGCCTAATTAAACTAAAAAGTAAACTTAGGGGGATTTCAGAACTTTAGAAAATAAATATCTAAAAGAAGAAAGTTCTAGAAGTGTACCGGCTGTCCAAAGTTGGTTTTAAAAGATGCTGAAAAATGGACAGCTGGACATTTACAGCTGTCAAAGATGTTTTATTATTCTGAAATTTCAGAATTTAGGTTAGAATATTTCATTTTGATGCCATCTTTGTGCACTCTATATAAAGAAAAGCATTCACTCATTCTCAGATAGACTCATCAACATACAGACCTGAAAAATTCTCTGAAACAAAAAAAATCCAGTCCCAGCTTTTCCTATTTATTTTTCTTCTTTTACAAAATTTGGAAGGAATTTTCTTTGAGTTCTAGTTTTTGGAGTCAAGTTATGGGCTGATACTGAAGTTGTGTTTGATATACTGATGTTTTCCTGGGCTACTTCTATTTGTTCATCATTGCTGAAATTCATTCTCATGTTTTCTGACCTTTAGCTGGTGTTTTAGTTGTTGTTTCTGCAACCAGGTATGTGAAACTCCCATGTAACTCTTCCTAGAATATAAAAATGAGAGTTTGAATCACTGAATATATGACCATGCTTAAATTCTATGTGTTCTTGGTGGTTTGATTACCATATCTGCTTATAACGTCCTTCTATGTACTAGTGATTTTGTTTGTTCATCTTAAATTGAAAGTATAAATTAGGACTTATATGGTATCTATTGAGGAGTAATTTATATTTCAAAAATTTGACAATCCATGTTAAACAATGGTTCAGTAGTAATAACTTATCATTGTCTTTTGTTTCACTCATTTGGTGTTGCTCACGACCAATCTGATGCACAAGGAAAGCCCAGTGGCTTTTCTCCTTGTAAATCACAGGGATTGATTGAAGAAATAAACAATACACATCCCAGGAGCATGTTGAATAAGGATTAGTGTTCTAACAGGAGTTGTAAGAAGCAATAACATACATATTTGGTTCAATGGTTATAGCTGAAATCAAAACTCATTAGTTGTAGTTAGTTAGCAATAGTGGATTTTGAAACGTTTAAAGTTTAAGTCTTAAGACAAATGATGATTGGATTTTGGCATTTTATTTGTATAACAAACTAGTTAATTTAGAAATTAACATTGTTGTAATATTTGAGGTTGTTATAGTTAGATATACGCATGTTTGATATTGTAATGCTAAAGTGGTTACTCTTTGAGATTTTAGTTTCTCCAAAACTTATTGGGCCTGGCCAACATTCAGGCCCATATCTGTAGGGTTCAATTACATCGAGCCTTTGAGTTTTGATGGCAGAACTCATCTAAGAGGCCGTGTTGGGCCCAAGCCTTCATGGGCCTGGGCATTAAACCCAATAGCTTGGCTCAGTGCTAAAGTTTCTCTTGTGAACTATAGTATAAATGCATGTCTCTTATGTCTTGCAAATCATGTGTAGTGTAATTTTCAAACTTGAATTATATTTTCGATTCTGATTTTCTTACATAAAATAAATTGGTCTATAATTTTTGATAAATGTGTATGTCATATAAGTTATGGCTAGCTTAAATGCAAAGGTGGACAGGCCCAGCTAATAAATAATTGTGATTGGGCCCGCCTAATGGAAGCTCAACATGGGCCAGCTTTGGCATTAAAAATCGGACTGGGCCAAATTCCAAGCCCAATGCAGCTTCAAATGCTGATTGATCCCTAACCAAATAACTAATGGGCTATTGCTGGCCTAATTTTCCTTTTCAAAAATGATTAAAGGCTAAACATATCTCCCCAAGCATATAAACAATTAGAAAATCTCGAATAAATAGAGGTGTGCGATCCACCATTAAATCCCATAAGTAATGGCCCTCACATTAACACCAAACCCGTGTGAAAAAGACTCTGGACATTCATAACTAGTGTAGAAAATACTTTGAACATTCGTAATTTGCTTTAGGCGCGCTTTATAATAAATTATCGTGACTATGGGTACGGTTCCTGTGGCATAGTCATGATACCTAATTCCTAAATTCGGGTGTGCATTTCATGTGACCCGATCATAAAAACTTTGAACATTAATAAAAATAAACATATCGCGAAACACGTGCATTTCATGTAGCGTGGTTTGCGGTGTGTCCCAAAACGGCAAGTGTACGACAAATCGTAATTTGTTCAAGAAATAATTTCATAAATCCTAAAAGCGGTTTAAACATAATTAAAAGTGGTTAAAAAGTTAAAAATGCACAATGGATTAAAAACATGCAGTAAATTAGATAATTAGGCCAAGTATTAATAGTTTAAGCGACCGTGCTCGAACCACGGAACCCGAGAATGCCTAACACCTTTTTCCGGGTTAATAGAATTCCTTACATAGAATTTCTGGTTTCGCAGACTTTTAAATAAAGTCGATCTTCCTCGATTTGGGATTTTTTTTAAAAAAAAAAATAAACCGGTGACTTGGGACACCATAAATATCCCAAGTGGCGACGATAAAATAATCCCATTTTGATTTACGTCACTTAAATTGGAAAAACTCCCTTACTCGCCCTCGGGCGTGAAAAATGAGCTGTGACAATGGGCTGGTGAACAAGATAAAGTAAACATGAATTAGGGATTTAGTGATTTGATAACGATCAACATCATGAGAATTTCAGATTTCGTACCGGCAATAATAGAATGGACAACGGAAGAAGATTCATGAGAAATTCAGAGAATGGTCATTCAGGAAGACGCTTACCTAAAGTAAGCAATGTGAGCAAAATTAAGCTTAAGGGACTATATGTGCCAGTTATATTAATTGTAACCTCGCAAGTAAGGAATTTCGTTATCCTTAGTACAAAAGGATTACCGCAAGGAGAGTAAGGGTCATCGATGATGTGAAGGGACGCCAAAAATGAAGAGGTAGAACATCTATAGGCAGATTGTCGTAGCTTCAACTTTTAGTACTCCCTAAAGGGGGGAATATGTAATGACGTGACATCACGTCAAAATTAAGTGGTTCCAGTAATTAAGGAATGGTAAAGGAAGAATGTGATAAAACGAAAAAGGGATGAGATTGCACTTATTCAAAGCCTACAGTTATGCTACTATACCAAAGAATTATGCAAACAAGACGTCATGGAAAGGAAGTAAGGGTTCTTGCCTGAGATATTATTTAATAAGGAGCTAGTGCGAGAGGCATTTTAGACAAAGGAAATGACCCAAGAAAGATTACGCGGAATATTGATATGGGAATGGGCCAACAAATAATTAGTAGTTGATTCAAGAAGAGCCTAGCTATGGCTAGACAAGAGAATACAGACAAATAAATAGATCGTGCAAGATAAACATAGGGAACCACAATATGAGGAATTCAGCCCCACGGTTATGACATCGTGATCCTTCGAGAACATCCATATAGGAGTTGGGGAAGTTAAAAAGGTATCGTGTGAGTGTTACGGAAATAAAAGAAAGTGCCACCGTGAAGACAATCAAAATATTAGTTCAGGAGTAACCCTACAAGCACAAGGGCGTGGTGATAAGTAACTACGGGTAATTATAGGCCAGGAAAAACATCGAAAATTCCGTCAGGCATGCAATGTGATAAGCTCGCAGCCTTACAAGAGTCAGAGGATCCTCCCTAAATACAATAATGAAACACTAGCTGAGAAAGTAAGGAAGAAGGCTTCAACCTAAGCTCAGTGACCTAAGGAGAGAATGGACGTGTAACAACAGTCTCACAACAACATTGGAAGCACTCCAAAGGAAAGTGGAACCTACCGTGGCTAATGAACGGGAAGTAAAAATTAAAAGTAATACTCGAGATCATATGAGTTACACGAAAACTCTGGCATGTTTGGGCACTAAGATAAGCTAAGTATGGACGCAACACGGGGGCAGAAAGACTAGGAAAAGTAATAGCTTACCTTTAAAGAAAGCTAAGATGGAAGAAAAGAAATTATTTGATCAATGATCCAGAGTTGGTTACGTTATGAACGCACTTAAGGGTTCGGAGTTTTATACATGCAGCATATACAGTCGTAGAAGATTCTGGTATACATTAAAAGAAAGAATTGAGCCTGGGTCATAGACGGAGGATTGAATTATTAAAGGATTGTATCATGGATATTCCTCAGCGTCCATAAAAGGTTAATGTAATAACTTATACCATGAACCGCAAATCAGAAGATAACTTAAGCCCACATAAAGGCTGAACAGAAAAAGGAGGAAACTAAAGAGTTACATCAATGAAGTAAATTAGGAATCTGATTATTGGACCCAGAAAATTATAGAGATCGTGATTGAGCACATTACAGGGTCACTCTTAATATCAGAGGTACAAGAGGGATAGTACGACAACCATATTCTATAACGGCCCTATGATGAAATCGGTCAGAAAAGTACCAGCCTCATAACAAGTCAATGCGAAGCTCCCACCAAGTTGTGTATGTTTACCTTGAAAATGGTAATAACAATTAAATTTGATTTTGTGGTTCTAAAAATACGTGATCTATTTTTATGCTAGTTGTTTAGGCGATAGATGCTAAGTAAGAGGTTAGAAAATGAGGTAAGAGCTTTGAAAACAAGATGATAATCGAACCGATAGGCAGATAAGCAGGGCCTCGAGCTTGCTTATTCGGAGCCTCGAGGTCGAGTCCTGAACCTTGCCGTGGGCAGTCGATGGAGGGACTAACAGTTATGATAGATTCGATGATGGCTCTTTACGGCCAATAATAAGCAATAAATGAGGAACGATAAATATAACACAATGAATGTAAGCAATAAATGAAAGTAATGAGCTCAAGAGAATATGTTAGAGAGCAGAGAGAATGTTCTTGTGTATTTAGTATTGAGCAGCAAACGTCTACGAAATGACAAGGATTCCCCTTTATATATGAGGGGGAACATAATACAAATGCATTAAATACAAAAATATAGGGCAGGTACAGCCACTTAATGCCCTGATAAGGGTCAGAGCTAGCCCTTTAGACTTTGTCAGCTCTAGTCGTGCGCCTAGGGAACTTCCCACTTTCCTACCATAACTGTCGACTTGTACTGTCTCGAGGTTGGACATCGATAGCCCCTCGGGATAAATCTCGACCATAGTCTCGAGCCTTTGGAAAGCTTGCTCACGAGGCGTTGTAATGGCCGAAAATTGGACCCTCCGATTTTACCGCATACAGATAGTCCCCGCGTTTCTTAGAGTGGAACGATAAGAAACGAGTTTGATATCCACCTCTTCGAACTTTCCGTGATGATGTCATACTTATGATGTAAGCCTTTGTGATAACTGAGGCGTCCCGTCGGTTCATCTTTCCAGTGTCATTCAATATACTGCTGATTGTTATTCTCTAAAGCGATATATCCCCGTCGATTCAGTTCCCAAAAAATGCATTGATTGCGCCTGCCGATACATCTTTCAAGGGCATTAATGGGGCTGTTGGTTACACTGCCACCCTCTATAAATGGAAGCCTCCTGGAACCATTTCCTCATTCAAGTGTCGTCCAATATTCTTCCACCTCTTTCTTCTGTTCATCCTCATCCATTGTTATCTCCCACGTTTGAGTCCCGCGGCCTTAGGGTTACATGGCAGCATTCCCATCAGCCACGCCACGACCTTTATTTAGGGCTTTCCCTTATCGAGCGAGATTGCACTGACTTGTCAATGTTGTTGTTGTTGTTATTGTTGTCGTCGTTGGCTCGAGGCGATGAGATAGGGGGGCCGATTTTTTCCGACTTGGGAAGATGTTTGGACTCTACACCGCTACTCAGGAGGGTGTTCGGACTATACACCGCTGCTCACCTCCCTACTCCGGCCTAGTGTGGCACTTCATCCCTTTTGCTTTCTGTGGGGTGAAGTGGTGCTAGCGGCTGTTAACTTGCACGACACAATGTCCCAAGAAGTGGACTCAAAGTAGCCATGCAGGTAAGGCCGGCGCTCGCCAGGTCTTCTACCGGGCGGTGATTTCCTTTGCCTGGTAAAAGCTTTTGCCCTTTGGCAAGCTACGACTTTTTCTTCATCTTTTTCTATTTCTTTCACATCACTTTCCTCTTCTTCATCTTCTCCCTTGAAGATGTCATTTCTGAAGATCGAGACAAGGCCGCCGAGGAGGCGGTGCTCGAACATACTGCCGTCGAGGATAGATTAAACTCTTGGTTTTTATTGTATGTATTTTCTTTTGCTTCTTTGTTTCTGTGTAAGGACCCCTCGTGGGTTTGTAACATTCGTTTATTAATGAAAAAGATGTTTCTTCAATTTTTCTCTGATTTATGCTTTATTTCCATTTATCTGCACTTGCGAAGAATCTGAATGCGTGATTCTACTTATCGGTACGATTACCGAGCCTGGGCGTAAGTATTTCTCTGGCTCTTGATTGATTAACACAATTCCCCGTAGAAACTTTTGTTGTTCCTTGGACCTGGTTTGGATTGGATTGAAAAACTCAGGTCGTCAGGATCCCTGCCTTCGAATTGAATGAGAGTAGGGCTTCGAATTTTTAGTACAGGACATAGCCCTTTAGACCCCACGATAGACCTCGACGGGGGGATTTTCCTGGAAGTCTGAGAATAAAGACAAACGTTAGACTCTCGGGAGCAGTCCCCAAGCGGGGGTTCGCTCTAGCTCGAGCTACCTGGAAGCTTTCTTTGAACTCAGTGTAGATAGCCTTAAGTCATCGCAGATAGATCTCGGATGGGGGCTTACCCGGGTTTAGACAGTACCTCGAGGCCAAGCCCATATGAGTTGGTCTTTAGAGCTTATTTTCTTTTGAGTGAGGTCCTCGAGATCGGATACCATCTCGAGGCTTAGGATTATGTCAATGGCTCCTTGGAGCGTATCCCCATCTTGGTGATGATCTTTAAGATCGGGTACCATCTCGGGCCGTGTAGTGATATCATTGGCTTCCTGGAGCCTGTCTCCTTCTTAGTGGAGGTCCTCGAGATCGGGTACCATCTCGGGACTTGTAATGATGCCAATGGCTTCCCGAAGCCTATCTTCTTTTTGACAGAGGTCCTCGAGATCGGATACCATCTCGGGACTTGTTTGATGCGGGGGTCTCTGACCCCAAAATATAGTATGGCGGCGTCAAGTGTATGACATGGTTACGAAATGACCAAGGCGATTCTGTTGGCACATTTTCCCAAAGCGAGAAATGTTTCAGTTAGCATCTTTAATTGGCCTTTGAGGTAGGCGGATAGTCGCCGCTTTCTCCACGTACGGGGTTGTAGTCCTTCTTTTGAGGATTCTGTTATTACGAGTAGTCATCCTCCTCTATAGAGATTTCTTTTCCTGTGCTAAGGCTTTCACTATTTAAACTTTGAAGGCTTTGCTCGGATTTTCTAGTTTTACCACAGTTATGGCTGCCACACCAAGGTCCGCTCGGCGAGGAGAGGGGAGTTCCGCCCTTAAAGGCCTTTT
Organism: Nicotiana attenuata; assembly: GCF_001879085.1. Taxonomy (NCBI): domain Eukaryota; kingdom Viridiplantae; phylum Streptophyta; class Magnoliopsida; order Solanales; family Solanaceae; genus Nicotiana; species Nicotiana attenuata. The sequence goes on from NW_017671604.1 coordinate 75,285, forward strand.
GAACCAAAATGCTTGGGGTCATTGGGAGTATGTTTTGAAGATTATTTCTTTACTAGGAGAGGGGCACCTTGAGTCAGTGAGGAAAGACTGTGGATGGGGGGAAAAGGTAGTACTGCGAGTACTTTCCCCGGGAGAGAGCATCATGGATCATGCTGAGGGGTTCTTTAACGTGTACACGTACCCCTTCACGTTAGGCCCCCCTGTAGGGTTGTTCTTGATTTCTGTCGGAAATATCGGGTCACCTTGGCGCAGATTCACCCGTCATTTTCGCGGATAGTACTGATGATAAGGTTCTTTGCGGAGAGAGCAGGACTTGAATTCACGCTCAGTCATCTTATCAGGCTGTACCGGCCTTTTCACCATCGAGGTCTGCTAACCTTACTATGCCGATCCACCACACCTTTCGTTGTTGATGATGAAGAAGACGTACATCGAGAGTAGATGAACCGATTCGCCCGAGTATGGACCGTTGATATTATCCCCGTGGAGTTTCTGGCATTCCCTGAGGAGTGGACTTTTACACGTAAGTGATATACTTGTGCCTTCGTAGTTTTGCTTGTGGCACGGACAGGTTCCGTAAATGCGCCTCCCTTTCCCTTTCTGCAGCAATTTCATGGACGCCATCGAGGTCCTTGACCTGACGGACTGGGCTCGGAAGTTGGCGACTTGCTCGACTTACAATGAGCGTAGGTGGAGAGTTTTGTCTAAGGGCAGATGGGAGGCCAAACACCACGGTACGCGCTGTTGATTTGCTCCTTTAAGGGAACTTTCTTTTTACGCATACTAACCCCATCACCGTAGGCATCGGGGAATCCTTCGGGGCGAGACCGTGCCCTCTTGGAGGGGAGAAGGATCGTCAGCTTCTGGGCTACAGAGTGATAATAATAAGCAAAAAGGGCTTTCACAGGGTGACGGTGCTTTCAGCAAGATGAGTGTATGCCGGGGGCTTAGCGAGGATATGTCTTCCCCCATCGAAGGTACTTCGAGGGATGTTCAAAACCAAGAGCCGCATACGCTGAGAGATCATGACCCCATCGGTTGGAAGTCTTCCGGGGTAGACGGAGCCGGACTAGTAGATTTGCGCTCAACTTTCGAGGAAGCTCAGCGGCTCTATTCCGAGGTGAGTTTTTTACCGTCCGCGTTGATTTTATAGTCTTGAAATTTTTACTCTCTTGTCGAGTTTCTCTTTCATAGGCTTTTGACAAGCTCAAGTCCGAGCTGCTTCGTCGTGAGGCCATGCTGCGAAAAGTCATGGATGGGGAGAAGTCCCTCAGGCTTCTTTGTAATGAGAGAGAAGACGTGTTGGTGTGAGGCGAGTCGAAGCCTGAACTATGAAACCTACCTTGAGGAACAGGTACTTATTGCTCTAGATGGGGCATGTTCCCTTTTCTATTCCTGAGGCTGACTCTTCGTTTATTTTAGCTGCAGAAGAAGACTAGAGACCTGGAACACCTTAGGAGTGAAGTTGGCCACGCCAAACGTGAGTGCGATAAGTTAAAGGCTCGGGCGGACGCTCATACTATAGCAGAAAAAGGTGCCCTGGTTAAATCTTCCGCCCTCGAGGTTCGTCTCTGCTTAGCTCGCGAGAACAATTTAGTCCAAACGGTTATGATTATAGAGCTTGAGTCCGAGCTTTTGAAGATAAAATACGAGGTTGTGGACGCCCGGGCCGAAGCCGTAATGACCGAAACTAAGGCTGATAAGAAAGTGACGGTCTATTTGAAGGTTGCTGTCGATGCTTGAGCTGAGCTGAGAAGAGTTCTCGACCGCGAGAGCGGGAGCTTGGAGCATACACGGTGCAAATCTCGAAGGGAAACCCTCGAGGAGATCAATGTTAGGGGTTTTGACTTCTCGGAAGAGGTAAAACAGGCAAAGGCGGATGAGCATGACGCTAAGTCCCTTCTGTTCGATGCCGAGGATGGCGAGAAACAGGCCGACGGGCCGTAGTCCTCAAGCGGGGGTCGTAGATTAGGCCTTTCCTTTTCTGATTTTGTATGTAGTGTTCTCAGAGAACTTTGTAAATGAAGTTGGTATTCCCTTGCATACATGTATAAAAGGAAGCCTTATATTTTTGTTTTTCACGCATTTCTTTTGCCTTGATATTTGTCGGTTTTTAGCCGGATGAATTGGTCTTTGGTTTGAAAGGAATCCTTATATCTATAGTATGGCCCTGGGGCTCATTGGGCTGGCCCGTAGGCTCTCACGCGCTTCGGTCGGCACGACCTTTTAATATAAGCCGGCGTTTGAGCTTTTATGCTTTTTCCCTTAGGCATATTTAGTTAACTATTTTGGGTTTAGTCTTCGAGTCGGGTTTCGACTCGAGCTCAATTGACCCTCAAGTTTTTGAATTTAAAGTCAGCCCTTAGGCTCTTACGCGTTTTGGTCGGTACGACCTTTTGTATGGGCTGGCGACGGTGGCTCTTACGCATTGGGTCGGTACGACCTTTTATATGGGCTGACGACAGTGGCTCTTACGCATTGGGTCGGTACGACTTTTAATATAGGCTTTATTTTTCCCTTGTTAAGGATTTTTGAAATATGTGTTTGCCTGACTCTTTGACGGTTTGATAAAAACCTTGATTGTGAGTCGTTTAGATGGCGATGATCGAGTACCTCGAGAGGTTTGGGTCGGTGGCTGAATATCTCGAAGCCTGTAATTAGGAGCTGACGTGGTCGAAGCTCTTTTGCCTATGTCGAGGGTAGCCTGTTTAACCGGTTCTTTTCAAAGTATATTCGAAGTAATTGAAGGCCTATGATTTTATAGCGATGGTTAGGCGTCCCCGAGTCGCGTTAGATTGGTTGGTACAGCCTTGTGACCGTAGTCATTGTGTTTGGCCAGAGCCTTTCAGTCCCCGAGTGAAGTAGTTTCGGCGTCCATATCGAGGGTATGCCTTTTTAGGGGTCTTACAAGTTCGATATATAGCCTTAACTTTAAGATCGGGTTTATGCCTTTAGTAAGGTCTTACAAGTCTTACATGCCTTTGAGGTCTTACAGTTGTTGTCACTTGGTACAAGTGTGGTTTATACCTTGCTTGATGTCTTACAGATTTCACGTGCCTTTGAGGTCTTACAGTTTTTGTTGTTGCCTTATGTAGGTCTTACGAGACCGAAGCTATTCGCATGTGGTCTTGTGGCCTCGTGTTTAGATAAGTCGATGGGGGTGGCGGCAGTCCCCGAGTCGTCGAGGGTTTCTTGGCTCGGGAGCCATTACTTGTAATCTTAGTACTGCCTCATTGAGGGCTTATGATTTTGGGGTTTTCGACCCGGAGGTCACACGGCCTTGAGTTTTCGGCGCCAGTCCCCGAGTGTTCGGGACGTTTTTGGCTCTAGAGTTGTTTTGTGACCTTAACATTTCCTCTTTGAGGGCTTATGAGTTTGGAGCTCTGACCTGGGGGTCGCATTGTTCCGAGTTGTTGACGCCAGTCCCCGAGTGGTCGGGACGTTTTTGACAGAGGAGTTTTTTCTGCAAAAATACCGAGCTTCTATGAAACGCAAAATGCTTTTTTTAAAGTATCCTTTGATTACTTGGTACAAGTATACATGCCTTTGCTGTTGAGGGCTCAGTTATTCTATGCGGGCACGGTTCGTTCGACTGTTTGGCCCGGTACATTGTTTTCCTATTGAGACCCTGTTCAGCATATCTTAGCTTCTCCGAGGAGGTGATCTTCCAGGGGGATGCCCCTCAGTATTCGAGGTTGATTGCAAGAGAAGCCTTGAATACTTGTTGAGTTCTCCTTAGGTAGCATATCGATATTGCCTCATTAAAATCCTTGCCGGTAAAACCCTTCTTGAGATAAAAACCCGATCAAAGGAAAAAAGTGCAACGCATGCTTTTGAAACCTAAGGCCTTCGAGTTGGGAAGTGCTTCAACTGTTTCGATCGGATACCTGCACTTAGGTTAGTATTAGATGTACTTTACAAAGGGAGGCGATAATACCTTAGTGTTGATGGCGCTCCTGATATGTTTCGATCGTTTGTCACAAGGACGTGGTACGGTGGAGGTACTGGTGTCGGCGCAACGTCATGTACTCCGAACATTTCTCTTGCCGCATGTTGTTCCCCGTAGACGGTTTTTATACCATCCTTGTCGGGAACTTCATCATTTGATGAAGGGTTGACGGTACTGGTCTCATACAGTGTATCCATGGCCTTCTGAGCAAGGCATTATATCTCATGTCTCCTTCGATGACATGGAATTTAGCATTTTGGGTTGTGCCAGCCACGTTGACTAGGAGGGTGATTTCCCCTTTTGTTTTTTTGCTCTCCATGTTGAATCCGTTGAGGACTCGAGAGGCGGGCACGATTTGGTCAAGCAGCCCGAGCTGCTCTACCACCCTCGACCTGATAGTATTGGTCGAGCTACCTGGATCCACAAGTACACATTTAATTTGAAATGTATTTACAAGGAAAGTGATTACCAGTGGGTCGTTGTGTGGTTGAGACAAGGTCTCGATGTCCTCGTTGCTGAATGTGAGAGCATCCTCGGGTATGTTGCCCCGAGTTCGCTTTTCTCTAGTGATGGATATTTTTTTTTCTGATCATGGGTTCCTGTGGGGCATCGATGCCTCCCAAGATCATGTAGATGACATGTTGTGGCTCACTTGTTTCGTTCTTCTTGGTCGCCTCTCTTTCCCGGAGCTGGTTTTTGGCCCGATCGCTAAGGAATTCTCGGAGGTGACCTTTGCTTAGTAGTCGGGCTACTTCTTCCTGGAGATGATGGCAATCTTCGGTTCTATGGCCGTGCGTGTTGTGGAATTCACACACCAAGTTATGATTTCTTTGCGAAGGATTTGATTGTATAGGCCTTGGCCACCTGGTGTCTCTAATTTTACTGATGGCAAATACGATGTCCGAATCATCAACATTGAAGTTGTATTCCGACAGGCGGGGTGCCTCCGCCGCCCCTGCGCGCCTATCGAACCCGGATGTGCTGACGAGTCCCCGAGGATTCTGCCCTCGGACCGTTCTTTGATCATTCAGGGGTATGTCATGCCTCGGGGTGTTTCTCTTATCTTCAGTGTATGGCTGGTACCTTTCTTTGTTTGGCTTCGGCTCCTTTGCCAGAAGCCTGTTTGGATATACTGATCCGGAGGGGGCTCCTAGTTGGTCGTCTTCGACCCTGATCTTTGGTTGGTATTGGCTGTGGACGTCCGACCAAGTCACGACCAGGTATTTAACTAGGTTTTATTTTAGTTGTTTCGAAGCCACTGAGCTTCGTTCATTCAGACCTTGAGTGAAAGCCTGCACTGCCCAGTCGTCGGAGACCGGAGGTAGATCCATTAGTTCCATTTGAAAGCGCTATATGAACTCTCGCAGCATTTCATTCTCCCTCTACTTGATCTTGAAGACGTCGGATTTCCTTGTTGCTACTTTGATGGCACCAGCATGTGCCTTTATGAAAGAATCAGCTAGCATGGCAATGAATCTATCGAGTTTGGGGCAAGGTTGTGATACCATATCATTGCCCCTTTAGAAAGCGTTTCTCTGAACTTCATTAGTAGGACAGACTCAATCTCGTCGTCCTTTAGATCGTTGCCCTTCACTGCACAAGTGTAAGCAGTAACGTGCTCATTAGGGTCTGAGGTTCCGTTGTACTTCGATAGGTCTGGCATTCTGAACTTCTTCGGAATGGGTTTCGAAGCCACTTCCTGTGGGAACGGCTTTTGTATGAACTTCTTTGAATCCACGCCTTTCAGGATCGGGGGTGCCTCAGGAATTTGGTCGACCGTGGAATTGTAGGTCTCGACCTTTTTATCGTTGGCTTCTATCTTCTTCTCGCCCTACTCGATCCTCTTCATGAGGTCCTCGAGCATCCTTATGATGGCGGGTTCGACTGCCGACCCGTTGTTGCTTGACCTCTCTGGTACCTGCTCGGCTAGGGGATCCATCCCCTTTGCTACCATGCTGGGAGTTTTCTGGTGACTTTGCAGCTGAGTGATCGCCAGCTGTTGTGCCTGTAACATTTCAAAAATAACGTGAAGGCTAACCTCTCGTTCTTCCCTAGCTGGGTTTTTTTGAGCTTCTTGTTGATCTCATTGACGCACGCTCCTGTTAGTGTAGGAGCTTATTTCGATGTGTTGGGCATCGAGTGAGACCGCGTGCACGGGAATTGATTCTGCTGCGTTCTTAGGGTTTTATGGTGGTACACCAGCACCTAGGATGCCAACACCGTTTTCTACATAGTCTTCAAGATTGTTGCTTTCACGTGCGTCTACTGAGTTAGACATTTTGACCTGAAATCAAAGATCTTGGACAAGAAAAAGGGTGAAAGATAACTTGCGTTACGTAGTTAAACCAGCAAGAAAATAATCACTATTATTTTTAGCCCCATGGTGGGCGCCAAACTGTTTACCTTGAAAATGGTAATAACAATTAGATTTGATTTTGTGGTTCTAAAAATAGGTGAGCTATTTTTATGCTAGTTGTTTAGGCAATAGATATTAGGTAAGAGAGCAGAAAACGAGATAAGAGCTTTGAAAACAAGATGATAACCGAACCGATAGGCTGATAAGCAGGGCCTCGAGCTTGCTTATTCAGAGTCTCGAGGTCTAGTCCTGTACCCCGCCGTGGGCAGTCGATGGAGGGACTAAGTGTTATGATAGATTCAATTATGGCTCTTTATGGCCAATAATAAGCAATAAATGAAGAACGATAAATAGAACACAATGAGTGTAAGCAATAAATGGAAGTAATGAGCAGCTCAAGAGAATATGTTAGAGAGCAGAGAGAATGTTCTTGTGTTTTTAGTATTGAGCAACAGACGTCTCAATAATGGCAAGGATTCCCCTTTATATATGAGGGGGAACATAATACAAATGCCTTAATTACAAAGATATGGGGCAGGTACAGCCACTTAATGCCCTGATACGGGTTAGAGCTAGCCCTCTAGACTTTGTCAGCTCTAGTCGTGCCCCTAGGGAACTTCCCACTTTCCTGCCATAACCGTCGACTTGTACTGTATCGAGGTTGGACACCGATGGCCCCTCGGGATAAATCTCAACCGTAGTCTCGAGCCTTTGGAAAGCTTGCTCACGAGGCGTTGTAATAGCCGAAAATTGGACCCTCCAATTTTACCGCATACAGTGTATGCACCAGAGGTGCAAGTATTGGACATAAATTACACCTAGGTGGAAGAGAAGTCATGAATAGATAGAAGATACGATGCGAGATTTTGAGGTAAGTAAGGTAAAGGTGAACAATGTACAAGATACTCAAGGACAGAAGATCGTGAATAATCCATGCTTCGAATAGAAGGCTAGAAGCACTAGGATTCAATATCTAGGAATGGTAACAGCGTCGTCAGTGGCGTACCTTCCAGCCTATGGTTTCTAAGTACCGAAAGGTCTAATTAGAGAGTAAAAGAAGAGTTAGAGATGATGTGATGTCCTGATGTTCCAGAAGCCATAAGGGAATTGATCGCAAGCTAAAGTATGATAGAACGACAAGGTTTTAGAAAGACAAGAGAAGGGATAAGAAAAAGGCAAGTGAGAAGGTGACGAAAATGGATAAGTCCTCGGAACAAGCCCGTTAAAACAAAGGAGCTGATGGTTTCTTTAAGCAATTGAAAGCTCAGCATAGCCTAAACAAACTCAAAAAGAGTCTAAGACTAATAGCATTTAGATCAAATGGAATGTTGCCCTGGTGGTAGAATAAGGGTACAATTGAGATAAATAAGGGATGACGTTTGGGCATCCGATTGAGTAATGAGTTCATGAACTGTACAGGATTAAAATACACATGTAAGGCAAATCATTGGGATGACTATGATATGAGATATGGTTATGGAAGTACAATATCGCGCTTAGGTGGATCAGTAAAATCATTTCAAATGTTCCACGATGCAACATAAGCCCTAGTGGTAGTATATTATGTAAGAATTTCAAGTTATCAATGGATGGTTGTTGATCAACATTGAGGTGAATCAACAATGGATGGGCAAGAATTGCAAAGTACGAGATGAGATTGGGCCATCAGTCTTAAGATGAATAGTAATGAAGAACGTTAAAGGATTTAGCATTATACATATAGGATAAGCAATGAGAGTAACCCGGAGTTCGCTAGCAGACCTCGATATCGATAGATCGAAGTAAGAATTTTGGTATAATATGGCCTACATAGAGGTAGTAAAGCTAATAATGCCCGGAGGGACAGCTTGACATAATTTTGTATATGTTCACAAAGTGAAACCTAGAGATTGGCTAAAAGCTGGAAAAAAAGAAAAGAGTCATGCGCTCATACAAAGTTAGAGTCGTAAAGGCTGCACGACAGAAGGTAGCAACAGTTACGAGATTAGAAAGATTCCAACTACAAGTCGTGGTGTGAGAAAGAGGCTTAAAGGGGGGAATGCCCTGGCCTTTGGGATTCATTCAGAGAACAGTCACCTAGATGGCAAGACGAGTACTAAAGTATTGGCAAGACCTATGGGTTATGAGAATGATAAGAGCATCAGTCAACATTCGAGGACGAATGTTCCAAAGGGGGGAAGGATGTTAAATCTCGCATATTTGTACATTAAAGTTTCGTCTTCCGTTAATGACGTAGACTCGGGGATGAGATTATCTTGAGGTTAATATATTTATGCTATTTATAACAAGTGATAACTAAGTGCATGAAGGATAAAGGGTACAAAAATTAAAGAAAACGAGTTTCGTTGAAAGTGGCCAATTTGGGATAAAATACGAGTCAAGCGATAATACCCGCTATATATGGACTAGTACCATGCAAGGTACCATATGACCATGATAGTATAATTGTATACGGTGAAATCGGAGGGTCCAATTTTTCCATCGTTACGACACCTCGAAGGCTCAAAACCACAGTCAAGTATCATCCCTCGAGGGCCATCAACGCTCGACCTCAGACCAGTACGGACCGACGGTTACAGGGAGAGAGCGGGGAGTTCCCAAGGCATGTGGCTAGAGCCGACAAAGCCTGTCAGGCTAGTTTGAGCCCGCATCATGGAAGTAGCTAGCTGTCCCATCTCCATATCTTTGTAATAAATGTATTTGTACTATGTTGGGGATTTCCCCTCGTATATAATGGGGATCCTTGTCATTTTGTATATATTTGTTGCTCCATACAAAAATATACAAGAACATTCTCTCCGCTCTCTAACATATTCTTTTGAGTTCATTACTTCATTTATTGCTTACATTCATTGTGTTCTATTTATTGTTCACCATTTATTGCTTACATTCATTGTGTTCTGTTAGTCGCCCATTGATTATCACCATGGAGAAAATGGTGTTAACGTCCCAGGCGTTGGTGTACCACCACAAAACCCTAAGAATGCACCGGAACCGATTCCCGTGGACGAGGTTTCACGCGATGCTCAACACATCAAAATAAGCTCCCACACCAACAGGAGCATACACCAAGGCGACCAACAAGAAGCCCGGAAAACCCCACCTCGGGAAGAGCGGGAGGTTAGCCTTCACGTTATTTTTTGAAATGTTGCAGGCACAACAGCTGGCTATCGCTCAGCTGCAAAGTCACCAGAAAACCCTTAGCACGGTAGCACCGAGGACGACTCCCCGAGCCAAGTAGGTACCAGAGAGATCAAGCAACAATGGGTCGGCAGCCGACCCCGCCATCGTAAAGATGCTCGAGGACCTCACGAGGAGGATTGAATCGGGCGAGAAGAAGATAGAGGCCAACGACAAAAAGGTCAAGACCTATAATTCCAGGGTCGACCAGATTCCGAGAGCACACCCGATCCTGAAAGATGTGGATTCGAAGAAGTTCGTGCAAAAGACGTTCCCACAGGAAGCGGCTCCGAAACCCATTCGGAAGAAGTTCAAAATGCCAGACCTTCCGAAGTACAACGGAACCTCGGACCCCAATGAGCACGTTACTGCTTACACCTGTGTGGTGAAAGGCAACGACTTGAGGGACGATGAGATCGAGTCCGTCCTGCTAAAGAAGTTCGAGGAAACGCTTTCTAAAAGGGCAATGATGCGGTATCACAACGTGGCCCCAAACTCGGTAGACTCATTTGCCATGCTAGCAGATTCTTTCATAAAGGCACATGCTGGTGCCATCAAGGTAGCAACAAGGAAATCAGACGTCTTCAAGATTAAGCAGAGGGATAATGCAATGCTGCAAGAATTCGTATCTCGATTTCAAATGGAATGAATGGAACTACCACCAGTCTCCGACGACTGGGCGGTACAGGCCTTCACTCAAGGTCTGAACGAACGAAGCTCGGTGGCTTCGAAATAGCCGAAATAGAACCTAGTCGAGTACCCGGCCTAGATTTGGTCGGATGTCCACAACCGATACCAATCGAAGATAAGGGTCGAAGACAACCAACTAGGAGCCCCCTCGGGCTCGGTATACCCAAGCAGGCTTCTGGCGAAGGACACGAAGCCAAACAAAGAAAGGTACCAGCCATACACTGAAGATAGGAGAAATACCCCGAGGCGCAACATACCCCGTAACGCTCGAAGGATGGACCGAGGACAGAATCCTCGGAGACTCGTCAACATAACCGGATTCGACAGGCACACGGGGCTAACGGAGGCACCTCGCTTGTCAGAATACAACTTCAACATCGACGTATCAGACATCGTGTTCGCCATCTGTAAAATCAAGGACGCCAGATTGCCCAGGCCTGTACAATTAGATCCCCACAAAGGAATCATAACATAGTGTGTGAATTTCACAACACGCACGGCCACTGGATCGAGGATTGCCACCAGCTCTGAGAATAAGTAGCCAGACTACTCAATAAAGGCCACCTCCGAGAATTCCTAAGTGACCGGGCCAAAAATTAGTTCCGGGAAAGAGAGGCGGCGAAGAAGAACGAAACGAATAAGCCACAACATGTCATCCACATGATCTTGGGAGGCATCGATGCCCCACAGGAGCACATGATGAGAAGAACAAAAATATCCATCACCAGAGAGAAGCGAACTCGGGGCTACATACCCGAGGATGCCCTCACATTCAGCGACAAGGACATCGAGACCTTGTCTCAACCTCACAACGACGCATTGGTAATCTCTTTCCTTGTAAATTCATTTCAAATTAAATGTGTACTTGTGGACCCAGGTAGCTCGGCCAACGGATTCAACATGGCGAGCGAAACAACAAAAGGGGAAATCACCCCCCAGTCAACGTGGCCGGCACAACCCAAAATGCCAAATTCTATGTCATCAAGGGAGATATAAGGTACAATGCCTTGCTCGAAAGGCCGTGGATACACTGCATGAGAGCAGTGACATCCACCCTCCATCAAATGATGAAATTCCTGACAAAGGATGGGATTAAAACCGTCTATGGGGAAAAGCATGCGGGGAGAGAAATGTTCACGGTGCACGATGTGGCCCCAACACTGACCTCCACCTTCAAAGGAGCCGAAGGATAAGCAAGCAGCAAAATAGCGATAACAAGCTACACTCTCGGCTACTCCCGACTAAACAAAGCAAGGGACCGTACCGCGTCCTTGTCACAAGCGACTAGAACACATCAGGGCTCGGAACATCGCTGGCACATTCTACACTAAGGTATGAGCGTCTCCTTTCTCCTTCAGTTACATTATACACTGACCCGAGTGCAGGTACCCGATCGAAACGACCAAAGCACTCTCCAACTCGAAGGCCTTAGGATTCAAAAGCATGTTTTGCACTCTTTTCCTTCGACAAGGTTTTTGTCCCAAAAAGAGTTTTACCGGCAAGGTTTTTAACGAGGCAACATCCACATGCTACTAAGGAAGACTCGACAAGTATTCAAGGTTTCTCTTGCATTCAACCTCGAATATTGGGGGGCATCCCCCTGGAAGATCACCTTCTCGGAGAAGCTAAGATATGCTGAACAGGGTCTCGACAGGAAAAAGTAATGTACCTGGCCAAACGATCGAGCGAACCGTGCCCGTATAGAATAGCCGAGCCCTCAACAGCAAAGACATGTATACTTGTACCAAGTAATCAAAGAGTAATTTTCATCAGAGCATTTCACGCTTCGAAGAAACTCGGTGTTTTTGCAAAAATGACTCCCCTGCCAAAAACGCCCAAACACTCGGGGACTGGCGTCAACGATTCAAAACCCGAATGACCTCCGGATCGGAGCTCCAAACTCATAAGCCCTCAACGAGGCAACATCAATGTCATAAAATGGCTCCAAAACCGAAAGCGCCCCGAACACTCGGGGACTGGCGTCAAAATCTGAAAGACCGCAAGGCCTCTGGGTCTGAAACTCCGGAATCGTAAGCCATCAATGAGTCAATACCAAGTTCACAAGTAATGGCTCCCGAGCCAAGGAACCCCGGATAACTCGGGGACTCACCAATCTCCACCTATCAAAAACCCGAGGCCGTAAGACCCCGAGCGGGCAGACTCAGTCTCGTAAGACCTACATAAGGCAATGACAATATCTGTAAGACCTCAAGCAAGGCATGAACCATACTTGTACCAAGTATCCAAACTGTAAGACCTCAAAGGCATGTAAAACTTGTATGACCTTACCAAAGGCATAAACCCGATCTCAAAGTTAAGGCTATATCGAACATATAAGACCCCTAAAAGGCATACCCTTGATATAGACGCCGAAACTACTTCACTCGAGACTTAAAGGCTCCGGCCGAACACAAATGACTATGGTCGCAAGGCTGTACCAGCCAAACTAACGCGACTCGGGGACGCCCGACCGTCGCTACAAAATCATAGGCCTTCAAATACTTGAATCTACTTCGAAAAGAACCGGTTAAATAGGCTACCCTCGATGTAGGCAAAAGAGCTTCGACCATGTCAGCTCCTAAACACTGGCTTCGAGATACTCAGCTTCCGAGCCAAACCTCCCGAGGTGCTCGACCATCGCCATATAAAGACTCGCAATCGAGGTTTTTTAAACCATCGAAGAGTCAGGCAAACACTATTTCAAAAAATCGTTATCGAGGTAAAAATAAAGCCTACATAAAAGGTTGCATCGACCCAAAGCGTAAGAGCCAATGTCGCCAGCCCACACATAAAAGGTCGTATCGACCCAAGGCGTAAGAGCCACTGTTGCCAACCCACAGATAAAAGGTCGCATCGACCCAAGGCATAAGAGCCATTGTCGCCAGCCCATACAAAAGGTCTTACCGACCTAAGGCGTAAGAGCCATTATCGCCAGCCCATAAAAAAGGTCGTACCGACCCAACGCGTAAGAGCCAAGCTTTAAATTCAAAAACTTGAGGGTCGAATGAGCTCAACTAGAAACCCGATTCGCAGACCGAACCCAAAACAGTTAACTAAATCTGTCTAAGAGCAAAAGCGTAAGAGCCGTTGTCGTCGGCTTATACTAAAAGGTCGCATCGACCAAGCGCGTAAGAGCCTACGGGCCAGCCTAATGAGCCCCAGGGCCATACCATGAATCTAAGGACTCCTCTCAACTCAAAGACCAGTTCACCTGGCCAAAATCAAGGCAAAAAGAAATGCAGGAGGAACAAAACTGCGAGGTTTCCTCTTTATGCACACATGCGAAAAAAACACAAGCTCCATTTACAAACGTGCTTAGAAACTGCTATATACAGAATCCGAAAGTAAAATCTATGTCCCCCCTGGGGACTATGGCCCGACGACGTCATCTTCACTCTCCTCGGCGTCAGACAGAAGTAACCGAGCACCACGCTCGTCCGCCCTCGCCCGCTTCACCTCTCCCGAGAGGTCAAAGCCCCTAGCATGGATCTCCTCGAGGGTTTCCCTTCGGGATTTACACCGAGCATATTCCTTGCTCCTGCCCTCGCGGTCGAGAACCCTCCTCAGCTCAGCTTGATCATCAGCAGCGTCCTTCAAATAGACCGCCACTTTCTTGTTGGCTTTAGTTCGGCTCATTGCGGATTCAGCCCGGGCGTCCACAACCTCGGCCTTCTTCAAAAGCTCAGACTCGAGCTTCATAATCGTATCTGTTCGAACCAAGCTATTATCCCGAGCTAAGTGGAGTTGAACCTCAAAGGCAGAGGCTTTGCCAGAGCACCCTTCTCCGCCGAAGCCTGAGCGTCCGCCTGAGCCTTTAACTTATCATACTCGCGCTTGGCTCGGCCAACTTCGTTCCGAAGGCACTCCAGGTCCTCTGTCTTTTTCTGCAACTAAAATAAACGAAACATTGGCCTCATGAGCTAGAAGAAAGAACACACACTAGCTCGGAACAAAAACTACCTGCTCCTTCAAATAGCTCTCATAATTCAACCTCTGACTTGCCTCATACCGTAAGTGTGGCAGCTCGTCTTCCCTTTCATCGCGAAGGAGCCTAAGGGATTTCTACTCATCCAGAGCTTTCCATAGCCTGGCCTCACAGCGAAATAGCTCGGACTTAAGTTTGTCAAAAGCCTCCAAAGGAAAATTCAATAAGGAAGGGATGGCACGAAACTCGATAGGCCTGTGCCAAAACTCACCGCGTAGTAAAGCCGTCGGGCTTCCTCGAAGGTCGAACGCACGTCTGCTAGCCTGAATCCCTTAGCTCCGATAGAGTCGACCCTGACCGGGGCACGACCGCCCGGCGCATATGATCACGGGTTTCGAGTATTCCTCAAAGTACCAGCAACGGAAAAAGAGGACGACAGCGGAGGAGAAACCGCCATTCCAAAACCTGAAATCACGGGCGTGGCAGGCTCATTCAATACTTCCACTCCGGGCCCCCAGTCCAGGTTCACCTTGCTTTGAGCACCATCACTATGCAAAGGTATCTCTTGCTTATTGTTATCATTCTTTAGCCCATAAGCTAGCAACCCTTCTCCCTCTCCAAAGGGGCACGACCTCGCCTCAGAATGCTCCCCGATGCCTGCAATAACAGGGTTAGTACGTAGAAAGAGAAAGTGCTTTTCCAACTGAAAAAAGGGGAGGAAACAAATCGCACAACACATACCATGATGTTTTGCCTCCCATCTGCCCCTAGACAAAGCTCGCCACTTACGCTCAATGCGGGTCGAGTGGGCCGCCAACTTCCGAGCCCAATTTGGCAGATCGGGGACCTCGCACGGCATCCATGAAATTGCTGTAGAAAAGGGAAAGAGGGCATATTTACGAAACACTCCTTCGCCATAATTAAAAAACTACGAAGGCACGAGTGTACAACTTACCTGTATAATTCCATTCCTCAAGGAATGGCATAAACTCCATGGGGATAATATCAACAGTCTGTACTCGGACGAATCAACTCATCCACGCCCGATCTCCGTCTTCTTCATCATCAACAACGAAAGGCGTGGTCGACCGGCATCGTAAGGTTAACAGACCTCGATGGTGAAAAGGTTGGTACAGCCTGATAAGATGACTGAGAGTGAATTCAAGCCATGCCTTCTCCGCAAAGAACCTCATCATCAATACTATCTGCCAAAATGACGGATGAATCTGCGCCGAGGTGACCCGGTATTTCTAACAGAAATCAAGAACAACCCTATCAGGGGGGCCTAGTGTAAAGGGGTACGTATACACATTCAAAAACCCCTCAACGTGGTCCACAACACTCTCTCCCAGGGAAAGTACACGCAATACAACCTTCTCCCCCCATCCACAGTCTCTCCTCACTGATTCAAGATGCTCCTCTCCTATTAAAGAAATGGGCTTCGAGGCATAATCCCGATAACCTCGAACACTGGGAGTCTTTTCTGGTGGGAGATTCCCTCCCGAAACAAAGTGCCCAGAGGCGGAGCTCTTTTCTCCTTGCCAAGCGGATTCGGGCATAGCAGCCATGGCTATAGTAAAACGAAGGAAGGGGAAATGAAGACTTGGGCGAAAGCTCTGAGTTAAAGGAAAATTGGCGCAAGAAAGGAGAACTCTACGAAAGAGGATAACTACCCAGAATAGCAGAACCTTCAAAAGGGCAAAGACAACCCTATATATGGAAAAAGCGGTGACCACCCACTTGCCTAAAAGGCCGATTAAAAATGTTCGCTAAAGCTTTTTATCGCTTTGGAAAGATACGCCGGCGGAGTCACCTCAGCCATTTCGTAACCATATCCTATATTCGACGTCGCCATACGACTCTACAAGGTTGAAAACCCCGCGTCAGCAAGTCCCGAGGTGGTACCCGACCTCGAGAACCTCCATCAAAAAGAAGTTAGCCTCGAGGAAGCCATCGGCACCATTGCAAGTCCCGAGGTGGTACCCGACCTCGAGGACCTCCATCAAAAAGAAGTTAGGCTCCAGGAAGCCATCGACATCGTTGCAAGTCCCGAGGTTGTACCCGACATCGAAGACCTCCATCAAAAAGAAGTTAGGCTCGAGGAAGTCATTAGCATCCTTGCAAGTCCCGAGGTGGCACCCGACCTCGAGCACCACCATTAGAAAGAAGAGAGGCTCCAAGCAAATCATTAATATCACTGCAAGTCCCGAGATGGTACCCGATCTCGAAGATTCCCACCAAAAGGGGGATAAGCTCTAAAAACCTACTCATATAAGCTTGGCCTAAGGATACCATCTAAATTCGGGTAAACCATCATCCGGGATACATCTACAACGCCTTAAGGCTATCTACACTAAATTCGAAACAAGTTCCCAGGTGGCCCGGGTTCGAGCAAACCCCCACTCGGGGACGGCTCTAGAAAGCCTAAAAGAAGTCTCTATACTTGGACCCCCGAGAAAAATCCCCCCTCGAAGATTACTGTCGAGTCTGAAGGCTAAGCCTCGATCTAACGATTTGAAGCCTTACTCTCATTCAACTCAATGTCAGGGTCCCGGCGACCCGAGTTTATCAGTCCCTCCGGGGTCGGTCCAAGGAACGACAAAAGGTTCTATGGGGATCCGTGTTAACCAATCAAAGGTCAGAAGAAACAATCGCCCTTGGGCTCGATATTTGTACCGATCAGTGGGGTCATACACTCGGATTCTCCACAAGCGTAATTAACGGTAAATATAGCATACATCAGAAACAAATTGAAGGAACATCTTTGTATTCATAAACACTTGATTACAAATGCCCACGAAGGGTCCTTACATATGATTACAAAAGCCCACGAAGGGTCCTTACACAGAAACAAAGAAGCAAAAAGGTGAACATGTATAATTAAAGCCTAGAGCCTAGCCTATTCTCCGGGGAGTATTCTCGGCGGCAGTATCTTCGAGCACCATTCCATCGGGGGTCTCATATCGGCTTCCCAAAGCGTTATCTTCAAGGGAGTAGATGAATAAGAGGAAAGTGGTGGAGAAGAGGAAAGTGACGCAGAAGAAACAGAAGGGAATGAAGAAGTGGCTGGGTGAAATATTTGGCTAGTATGGATTTCACCAGTAAGCCACTTCTTGAGATGTTACCCCGGTGCGGGATGCGACAGTTAGTAGATATTTCCACCTCACTCCATGGAAAGCAAAAGGAGTGAGGGGCCACACCGGGTAGTCGGGGGAGGTGAGCAGTGGTGTAAAGTCTGAATACCCCCCTGAGCAGCGCTGTAGAGTCCAAACATTTTCCCGAGCCAGGAGAAATCAGCCCCCCTACCATGTTGTCTCGAGCCAACAACAACAACAACAACGACGACAAGGCGGTGTGATCTCTCTCAACAATAAAGGGCCCAGAAAAAAGGCTATGGCATGGCTGGTGGGAACGCCACCATGTATCCTTAAGGCAATGGGCCTGAAACATAGTGGACAACAATGGATTAGGACGATGAAAAGAGAAGGATGGATAGATATGGGAAGACACTTGAATAAAAAGTTGATTCCAAGAGGTTCCCATTTATAGGAAGGTTAGCAGAGTAACCGACGGCGCCATTAATGTCTTTGAAAGACGTGTCGGCAGGCGCATTTAATTCGTCCTTGGGAGCTGAACCGCGGCGAGATCATTGCTAGAAGAATAAGAAACGGTAATGCTATGAACGATTCTGGAAAGATGAAACGACGGGATGTCTCAGTTATCACAGAGGCCTACGTCATCAGTATGACGACATCATGGGAAATCTGAAAACCTGGTTATCAAGGTCGTTTCTTATTGTCCTACTCTAAGAAAGGCGGGGACTATCTGTATACAGTAAAATCGGAGGGTCCGATTTTTCCATCGTTTATGATACCTCGAAGGCTCAAAACCACGAACAACTTTCATCCCTCGAGGGCCATCAATGCTTGACCTCAGAGCAGTACGGACCGATGGTTACAGGGAGAGAGCGGGGAGTTCCTAGGGCGTGTGGCTAGAGCCGACAAAGCCTGTCAGGCTAGTATGAGCCCGCATCACAGCAGTAGCTAGCTGTCCCATCTCCATATCTTTGGAATAAATGTATTTGTACTATGTTGGGGATTTCCCCTCATATATAAAAGAGATCCTTGTCATTTTGTATATATCTGTTGCTCCATACTAAAATATACAAGAACATTCTCTCTGCTCTCTAACATATTCTCTTGAGTTCATTACTTCATTTATTGCTTACATTCATTGTGTTCTATTTATTGTTCACCATTTATTGCTTATTATTGGCCATAAAGAGCCCTCATTGATTTTATTCTAACTGTTAGTCGCCCATCGATTACCCTCGATAGCTTCCAGCCGAGCCTCAGACTCGACCCCGGGATCCTCGAATAAGCGATCCCGAGGCACCGATTATTAACCATTCGGTTTGATTATCACCTTGCTCTCAAGCTCTAATCTCGTTCCTAAGTCTTTCACATAGCATCAACTGCTTAACAACTAGCATAAAAATAGATCACGTATTTTTAGAATCCCATAACCAAATTTAATTGTTGTTACCATTTTCACGGTAAACAATAATGTATAAAGTATATTTAAAATGAGTAGTATTTTCAGGTAATTTGAGATAATTCTTAATTATGCGGTTAATTGGTTAATTACCGGGTAACGGGACATTACCTAATTACATAATAAGTAGATAAAGATTAATAAATCCCACCCAAAAAAAAAAACGTGACAGCCATGCCACTTTCCAAATAATGACTCCGTAGTCATTTGGATAGGTGGCAACCTAATAAACTTGTGTTAAGACACCTACCTCAAAATTCCAAGACTTTGCAATCTAAGTGATTTATCTACAATTCATATTGTAGGTTGAAAATTTTCGACCACCATGGACCCAAGAAAAGCTATTGCAAACCAAAAAAAATTCCAAGACTTCCCAATCTCTCTGATTTATCCACAATTCAGATTGTAGGTTGAACATTTTCGACCACCACGGACCCAAGAAAAGCTACTGCAAATCAAACACATTATTAACCTTTGGATCGTTACTTGTTGTCAGTATTAGCAAAATATCATAGCTGAAGATATACCAATTGCATCAATTGGAAACCAAGTTGATGATTACGGCTGGAAAAGCATACGTAACTTGTATACGGATTTTTATTTTCCTACTCCAGGTATGTTAAGGCTATCCCTTATTTCTTTTCGCATGATCCATACGATACAAATGAAACAAGCAAAATATGCAACTTTAATAAATGACTCTATTCATAAAAATACTAGGGGTGTCTATATAATTGATTCCCCATGTGAATTATTATTATATCTTCTGTTCATAGGTCTCAGAAAATGTAACGACCCGGCCGGGCGTTTTGAGAATTTAAGCTCCGTTCGGCAGCGTAAGGTCTTGAACATCTTCATAATATGTGTATCGACTCGCGTGCATGGTTGAATTCAGTTAATGGGTGATTCAGAGTCAAATTAGAAGAAGAAAACTAGTTTTGGAAGTTTAAACGATAAGAATTTGACCGGAATTGGACTTTTGAGTAAACAGCCCCGGAATGGGTTTTGGGTGATCTCAACAGCTTCATATGGTGATTTTGGACTTAGGTGTGCGTCCGGAATCAGATTTGGAGGTCCGTAGGGTAATTTGAGGCGTTTTGGTAAAAGTTGGAAAAGTTAAAGTTTAGAAAATGGAGAAGTTTGACTCATAGTTGACTTTTGTGATATCAGGTTCGGAATGCGATTCTAAGAGTTGGAACAGCTCCGTTATTTCATTTTGGACTTGTATGTAAAATTTGGTGTCATTCCGGGTTGATTTGATTGATTTTGGCACAAGTTTTCAAAAATGGAAGAATTGGAAGTTCATAGCTCGATTCGTGGTGTAATTCGTCGTTACGGTGTTGTTTGATATGATTTGAGATCTCGAGCGAGTCCGTTTGTGTGTGTAGACGGGGTCCCGGGGGACTCGGGTGTGTTTCGGGTTGTATTGCGCTCTTATTTAATGTTTCAACATCGTTTCTTTGGAAATATAGGGTACCATATTAAGCAAATGAGTTTCAAATTCAGTTTTTATTGAACCATTAGATCTGTATCGTAATTACGGATCCATAGCAAAAAGAACCATCGAATTTGGACATCGTATGAGGAAGTTATGCTCATTTTTGTTTCGGAAAAAACTGCTGCTTCTGGTATGGTCGCAATTGCGAACATATCCATCGCAATTGCGATGCCCAATTCGCAATTGCGAACTTTTTGTCGCAAATGCGACCTTTTCCAGCCCTGTGATTGTTATCTCTCCTGTGATTGTTTAGTCTAATTGAGGTTATGATTATCTTTCCGCTGCTCATCCTTAATTGAAATTGTTGTATATTCTTCTTAGTTTGCCCAACCTTAATAGAAGTTTAGGTATCCTATATTTAGTTGAAATTTTGGAATTACTTGGTTCGTGTTAGCTTCCTTGTTGTTGAACTACATATTGTGGGATCGTTGTTTCACATTATTTTCTCCCTTGTTGAGCTCTTCTTATTACTCTTAGAATTCTCTATTGTGGTTATTCCTTGGGAGGTGGTTTTACCGTCTCCTTGTGATCGAAAGTTCTCGCGTTGATTAACTTGTCGTGTTCTTGTATATATTGTCATTTTTGCTTTGGTACTTGTTGTGGTGGTGCACGAGGTTTCTGCCGTGCGGTTGTTGATTTTGTGATGCACGAGGTTTCTGCCGTGCGATGATTGTTATGGGGTTGCACGAGGTTTTTGCCATGCTATTGCTACTATTGACATATTGCACATGCGGCGTGACAAGGCGGGATATATATATATATATATACGCTTATATGTGGGTTGCGCATGTGGCGAGACAAGGTGGGAACATTATGATGCACGTGTGGCGAAACAAGGCGGGCAGTTATTATGTTATTATTTCCACATGTGGCGAGACAAGGTGGGCTATGTCAGGGATTAATTGTGATGATTTGTGATGGCCTGGGTGCATTCATGTTGTTTGATATTGTGTTGTGGTATGCTTACCTGTATGAGTTTTATCTCGTGGAAGTTGTGAGAAAACATCTTACGTGCTGTCCGTTCTTTTCCTTATGCTTATTAGCTGGTAAGAACTATGTTAAAGCACTTGCACAAGCATACACGTAATTGAACACTCCCATTGGATATGAAATTCTCCTGATATTGCTGAGTTATGTACACCCTCGTCTACTTGTCATATATGTGAGAGTAGCTCTAGTTAGTAAGTGAGTTATCAGCGTGACCATGAGTTATGATGGGGGCACAGGATGCCAAGTGTTAGGGTTCAGGTATTAGGACCCGTGAGCTATAAGTTTCCGAGGTTCGGTATTTTGTGGAGTCTGTTGGCTAAGACTTGATGTGAACGATGTTGTAGGTTCTGAGTTATCGCTTACCTTTACTGTATTTGTGATTTAGGTTTTGGGTTTGTGATTTCGCTCGCTCTTCTATGTCATTATTATGGTATTTTGGCGGTTACTTGCTGGTTTTCTTCCCTTACTGTGATTGTTGTATTGTTGGCCATAGTATGTAGTCTTTATATGTATACATCATGTTCCGTTGTTCCTATGCTTATATTTGTACAGTTTATTAGACCGGTAGGTGTCTTGACTGTTCCTCGTCACTACTCCCCTGAGGTTAGTCTTGATACTTACTGGGCACCGTTGTGGTGTGCTCATGCTACTCTTCTGCACATTTTGTTGTGCAGATCCAGGTGTTGATCGTTAGTAGCTGTGCGGACCATTGCTGAGGAGACTCAAGGTAAACCTGCTGATGCGTTCGCAGGCTTCGGAGTCACCTTCTTTCTTGTATTCCACTGTTTTCACTCCTTTATAAACAGTTTATATAGATGTGGTAGATAACTCTATAGAACTTATGACTTGTACTACCGGATTTTGGGAATATGCTCATTGTATAAAGGATTCATCCCAAAAAAATTTTAAGATGTTATTTATTATTGTTGTTCTTCTGTAAATATTAGGCTTACCTAGTCCTTAAGACTAGGTGCCGTCACGAAACCCAACGGAGGGGAAATTGTATCGTGATAAGTTGGTATAAGAGCTCTAGGTTCATAGGTGCTACGAGTCATAAGCGAGTTTAGTAGAGTCTTGCGGATCGGTACGGAGACGTCTGTACGTATCTTCGAGAGGCTACGGAACTATTAGGACAATATCACTTCTTTCATTCCTATCGTGCGAGCTTATTGATCTTGGTGTCTGAACTATTATCATTCCATTGTCTCACAGATGGTGAGGACACGCGCTGCAGTTACCGATGACGCTGCTCCCGGAGCAGGGTCGTTGGAGGCAGAGATAGAGGACGACGAGGAGTTCGTGCCACAGCTAGAGCATCTAACAGAGCAGCTGTTGATGAGCCGCCAGTAGCTCCAGTTGGGGGGGCAGGTACCATAGGTTCCTGCTATTACCCTCGGACTTCAGGAGACCTTAGCATAGTTCCTGAGCATGTTTGGTACATTGGCTCAGGCGGGGTTGATTCCGGCTGCACCATCTACCTCACAGACCGGGGATGGACTCAGACTCCCGCCGCCCACACTCCAGAGCGGCAAGTTTATGTTGGTCAGGTTCCAGGCATCAGGGTGGCGCAACCTATGGTTCCAGCTCAGCCCGTAGTCAGGGAAACAGCATCTGAAGAAGAGTAGCTTAGGCTTGAGAGGTACAAGAAGTACGACCCTCCTACATTCAGTGGTTTGGCTTCAGAGAGTGCATAGGGTTTTCCGGAGGAGTGCCATTGCATTCTCCGCACTATGGGTATTGTTGAGTCGAGTGGGGTTGCTTTTACTACATTCCAGCTTAGGGGAGCGACTTATCAGTGGTGGCGGGCATATGAGTTGGGCAGCCCGGCCGAGTCAGTTTCACTTACACGGGTTAAGTTTTCAAAGATGTACCGGAGAGAATTCGTACCTCAGTCCCTCCGAGATGCATCGTGCGTGGAGTTTGAGCAGCTGCGCCAGGGCACTATGTCAGTATTAGAGTACGCCGTCAGATTTAGTGATTTGGCCAGACTTGCACCAACCTTGGTTTCTACGGTTCGGGAGAGGGTCCGCCGGTTTATTGAGGGACTCCATCCCAGCATCAGGAATAGCATGGCCCGGGAGTTGGAGATAGATATTTTGTATCAGCTGACCGTGAGTATTGCTAGGAGGGTGGAGGGCATGAAGGCTCGAGAGAGAGAGGAGAGAGAGGTCAGGCGAGGCCAGGAGAGAGGATAGGCGGTGCCATGGGAGAGAGGGCATACGTGATCAGGAGAGAGATTTTGTGGAGGCGAGGAGGCCTCGTAGACTGGGGAGACATGCTGGTCCTTATTTTGTAGGCAGGGTGCGACATGGTAGAGGTTTTGTTGGTCAGCCAGTTCAGTTTGCATTTCAGGCTTCGCATAGTGATTCAGGTGTTCATGGGTCTCGGAGTACCCGTACCGCACAATTTCCACAGCCACGTCAGCAGCGAGGTTGCTTCGAGTGTGGAGATATTAGCCATATGGTGAGAGATTGTCCCAGACTTCGGGCCGATGTGTCACAGTGAGGTATCCAGGCGAGTAGAGGGCGCCCAAGAGGGAGAGGCCCGGCCCGTTGATGTGCTTCATATAGTATGCTTAAGGCCGCTACGCGAGATGATGTCATTTCAAGTATGATTTTGACTTGTTATAGAGGAGCGTCATCTGTAACTCATTGCAGTTCTGCTTATCGGGGCGAGTTTCCCTATCTGTTGCTCCACTTATGGGCGCGTTTCATGATTAGCACTTCGTTTGTGTGTTGCCCTGTTGGGAGGATTTATGAGTGATAGCCCGTGTCTATCGTATGTTTAATACATTATTGAGAGTTATGAGACTAGTAGTATATTTTTGTTGTCCTTTTCGGTAGGCTTGACGTGATTTATGAGTAATTTTGGCTCCGAGCCATGATGTTTTTGCTCCATCAGTGTGGGAGCCAGAACTTGTTGTAAATTGTGGCAGAATTGATTTAGCGAGCAGCTCTAACTGGTTTGATGTATATCCTACTTGTGATTCAGAGTTGAGGGCGAGACCCTCGTGATTTTATGTGATTGGATGTGTTGAGACCGGGTTGTGTACCCCGGTGGGAGTTATATTAGTGTGAGATCCTCGTGATTCTTTTATATGCTTTAATTCTTTCTTGTTATATTATTTTGTAGATTAGTATTGATAGAAAAATTTGTGCTTGTCGGGCTTGTTTAATAGTTCCCTTATGTGTTTTCCCTTTCCATATTCAGTTATTTTCGTTCTGTGCTTCTTGAGTTTTAGCTTGTGGGGTGTGTACCCATTGGTAATAGCTGTGATTTGGTGATTCGGGTCATTAGTTATGTGGCTTTTTTGGTTATTATTCTATGTATCATCGCCACTGTTGTGGAGGTTTGAAACGGGTCCCTATTGAATATGAGGCTTAGGGCCGGTGCTGAATTTAGTTTCGAGCGAAAATTGTGATCAACAATGTTACTATGGGCCTATGTGCAATGTGTCATGTTGTAAGGTTGTACTATATGGGTGTTGGCACGAACTAATGTAGCTGTTTGAGACTGATACTGGGTATGGATTTAGAATCGGGTCTTTGGAAATGGATGGAAGGTGAGAATTCTAGCTCTAAGGCTTATTGGTAATGATAGAAAGGCTAAATTTCAGTTGAGATGATGTCGTCAGGTTTATGTGGATTGGGGTGACGTGGGATCACCCGCGGGTGTATGTTGGAAGTGTGCATTCAGTAACTTGAGGACTTCGAGGCGAATCTTGGCACGTTCGAGGGTGAACGTTGGTTTTAAGAAGGAGAGGATGTAACGACCCGGCTGGTCGTTTTGAGAATTTAAGCTCCGTTCGGGAGCGTAAGATCTTGAACATCTTCATAATATGTGTATTGACTCGCGTGCATGGTTGAATTCAGTTAACGGATGATTCAGAGTCAAATTGGAAGAAGGTAACTTGAGGACTTCGAGGCGAATCTTGACACGTTCGAGGGTGAACGTTGGTTTTAAGAAGGAGAGGATGTAACGACCCGGCCGGTCGTTTTAAGAATTTAAGCTCCGTTCGGGAGCGTAAGATCTTGAACATCTTCATAATATGTGTATTGACTCACGTGCATGGTTGAATTCAATTAACGGATGATTCAGAGTCAAATTGGAAGAAGGAAACTAGTTTTGGATGACCCAGTTCGCAATTGCGAACATTCTGTCGCAAATGCGACCTTTTCTAGCCCTTCCTTGTTCACAATTGCGAAGGATTTCTCCGCTTTTGTGGGGGGTTGCAATTGCAAACCCTGGATTGCAAATGCGACATCTGCAGCTTATTTTGAGTTGTGTAACTCGAGTTTTTACTCATTTTTCATATTCTTTGAACCCTAACTCCGAGAGTGGGTGATTTTGAGAGAATATTTGCATACCAAATCATTGGGTTAGTGTCTCTAATCAATTTCCAACTATATATTGTGATTATATCTTAGATTTAACATCAAATTCATGTGAATCTAAAGGAAAATTTGGGGAAAAATTGTGAAATCTTTCAAAAATGTAAAATGATGATTTGAGGGACCAAATGGTGTTGGAATTAGATAATTTTCGTATGGGTGAACTCGTATCGGAATGGGTATTCAGTTTTTGTAAATTTTGTCGGGTTCCAAGGTGCGAGTTCGAGGAGTTGACTTTTGTTGACTTTTTGCAAATTTTATAAGAATCATAGTTTTGTTAATTGAAATTATTTTCTCTTGCATTGTTTGATGTATTCAAATCGTTTTTGGCTAGATTGAGTCGAGCGTTGATGAATTGGTAAAGGAAAAGCTAAATTGAGTATTGAATTGGCTGGATTGAGGTAAGTATCTTACCTAACCTCGTGTGGGGACTTCCCCTTAGGATTTGAGTCTTCTATGTTTATTGTAGTCCGTGTACGCGAGGTGACGAGTGCGTGTTATTTGTGGAAAGTTGGCATTTTAGAGTTCTTAGGTCCTTGTATTCACTGAGTATGAGTTGTTCTTGATATGATTGAGCTTCCATTTACTAGTTTCACCTCTACATGCTATAATTGGAATTAATTGTTTTATGATTCATTCTTACTGCCTATTTGACTCTTATTTTGCTTAATTGAAGATTTTTACCTCTTCTAATGTCATGCTATCTTTCATAACTGCTTGTCTTTATTGGAAACCATTATTCTCTCTCCTCTAATTGTTTAGTCTTAATTAAGGTTATGATTATCTTCCCCGCTGCTCATCCTTAATTGAAAATTTTGTATATTCTTCTTAGTTTTCCCAACCTTAAAAGAAGTTTAGGTATCCTATATTTAGTTGAAATTTCCTTATTCGGAATTATTTGGTTCGTGTTAACTTCTTTGTTGTTGAACTACATATTGTGGGATCGTTGCTTCACATTATTTCTCCCTTGTTGAGCTCTTCTTTTTACCCTTAGTATTCTCTATTGTGGTTATTCCTTGTGAGCTAGTTTTACCGTCACCTTGTGATCGAAAGTTCTCGAGTTTATTTACTTGTCGTGTTCTTGTATATTGTCATTTTTGTTGTGGTAATTGTTGTGGTGGTGCACGAGGTTTCTGCCGTGCAGTTGTTGTTATTGTGATGTATGAGGTTTCTGCCGTGCGGTTATTGTTATGGGGTTGCACGAGGTTTTTGCCATGCCATTGCTACTATTGACATAGTGCAGATGCGGCGTGACAAGGCAGGATATGTATATATATATATATATATATATATATATGCTTAAATATGGGTTGCGCATGTGGCGAGACAAGGTGGGAACATTATGATGCACGTGTGGCGAAACAATGTGGGCACTTATTATGTTATTATTTGCACACGTGGCGGGACAAGGTGGGCTATGTCAGGGATTAATTGTGATGATTTGTGATGGCCTGGGGGCATTCTTGTTGTTTGATATTGTGTTGTGGTATGCTTACCTGTATGAGTTTTATCTCGTGGAAGTTGTGAGAAAACATATTATATTGCTGAGTTATGTACACCCTCATCTACTTGTCATATATGTGAGTGTAGCTCTATTTAGTAAGAGAGTTATCAGCATGACCATGAGTTGTGATGGTGGCACAGGATGCCAAGTGTTAGGATTCAGGTATTAGGACCCGTGAGCTATAAGTTGTCCGAGGTTCGGTATTCCGTGGAGTCTGTTGGCTAAGACTTGATGTGAACATTGTCGTAGGTTCTGAGTTATTGCTTACCTTTACTGTATTTGTGATTTAGGTTTTGGGTTTGTGATTTCGCTCGCTCTTCTATGTCATTATTGTTTACCGTGAAAATGGTAATAATAATTAAATTTGTTGATGGGACTCTAAAAATACATGATTTATTTGTATGCTTGTTGTGGTGCAGTTGATGCTATGTATATGAAGTTTAAGGGCGAGATGCGAGCTAAAATGGTGTCGTAATCGAACCGAAAGATTGCCGTTCAGGGCCTCGAGCTAGACGGTTTAGGGACTCGGGGTCGATTCCTGAGCTCGGGCTCGAGCTATCAGGGGCAATCGGGGAAGGGCTAACAGATGCAATAATATTAAAGGAGGCTCTTTATGGCGAATGATAAGCAATAAATGAAGAACAAGTATGAAGATAATAAAATAAAGCAACAATATCGAGAGAGTGTTTTAGAGAGAAAAGAGAGAGAGAGAGAGAGAGAGAGAGAGAGAGTTATCATATATTTCATGTAGAGTAGTTGGAGCAACATCAGTTCTGTGCAAAATAGTAAGAATCCCCTATATATAGAAGGGGGGAAGCTTATATGGTAAGGCATAAATTAGTTGTATAGGTATGGAGATGGGACGGCCAGATGTGACACCCCGATTAGGGTTCAGAGTAGCCCGGCTAGGCTTTGTCAGACTTAGCCGGGTCTTGGGGACTCCCTATTTTAATTCTAATCTTGGTCGATGTTCTCCTCAGACCGGGTGCTGACGAGCTCCAAAGAAGAAGACTCGAGCGTATCTTTGCAGCCTTGAGGATTCGAGATCTTCCGAAATGCCTCGATGATGGGAAATTGGACCCTCCAATTTTTCCGTATACAGATAGTCTCCGCGTTTCCTAGAACAGAGCGATAGGAAACGATTTTGACGCCCGACTCTCCGGGCTCCCTGCGACGATGTCATAATGGTGACGCAACCTACGACGTAAGCCTTTACAATAACCAGGACATCCTATGGACTTGTCTTTTTGGTGCCATTCAATGCAGTGTCGATTCCCGTTCTTCAAAGTGACAGTACCGCTATCGATTCAGTTTTCAAGGACGCATTGATTGCGCCTGCCGATCTGTCTTTCAAAGGCATTGAAGGTCGTGTGATCCCCCCCCCCCCCTATAAATGGGGGTGTTCTGGCGCTATTTCTTCATCTAAGTGTTTTCGTTCATTCATTCATCCATTTTTCTTCACTATCTTCTCACCATCTTCCTTCATTGTTAACCACCATGTTTGGGGCTCACGGCCTCAAGGTTGTGTGGCAGCATTCTTATCAGCTGTACGGCGGCCACCTGCTTGAGCATTCCTTCATCAAGCGGGATCACACCGTTCTGTTGCTGCTGTTGTTGTTGTTGCGACTGCTACTGCTGTCGCTATTGGCTCGAGGCGATGAGGCAGTGGTGGCCGGCTTCTTCCTGTCTGGAAAGGCGTTCGGACTCTATACCGCTGCTCGGGAGAGTGTTCGGACTATACACCGCTGCTCACTCTCCTACCCTGGCCTGGTGTGGTACTTCATTCCTTGGGTTCTTTCCCAAGGGATAAAATGGCACAACTGTCCGTCGAGACTAGGGCCCGCCGGATCTTCGACCTTTGGCTTCGGCGGGCTATGTCTCTTTTTTCTGCCTTTTTTGCGTCCTCCTTCTTTCCTCTTCTCCATCTTCTCTCTCGGAGATATTATTCCGAGGGATTGAGCTGGGAACCTAGAAGAGGTGGCGGTCGAAGGTATTACCTTCGAGGACACAAGCTCTAGGAGGCAGCACTTCAGGGATGCTGCTACCGGAGATGGACCTTCGAGGGTAGACTAGGTTTTAGGCTTTTACTTTATGTATCCCCTTTTGCTTCTTTGTTTCTGTGTAGGGATCCTTCGTAAGCTTTTGTAATCACATGTAAACACCCCTCGAGGGCTGTTGTAAGCAAATTTTCATAAATGTAAAGATATTTCTTGACTTCTGCCTTTGATGCTTGCCATATTCTTTTTAACTTTGTGGGGATCCTGAATGTAGGCCTTTGCTGACGATTTTCAATATCTAACTCGAATGCGAGTATTCTTTTCGGTTTTTGGTTGATAGAAATGGCTCCTTTCTGAGCCCACCGTTGTTCCTCAGACCAAGCTTGAAGTGGTCCGATAGATCCGGGTCGTCGGGACCCTCAAGTCACATGAAGATAGCACCTCGAGACTTGAAGTGTTTGAGAGCGGTCTCTCAGTGAGGGCTATCTTTTATGCATCTGAAGACTTGCTTTGAGTTTGGCGTAGATAACCTTTTAAGGCGTTGTAGATAGGTCCCAGGTGATAGGTTACCCATATTTAGGCGGTGCCCTGAGGTCGAGCCTCGATGGGCGGAGCTCGAAGTGCATGTTCCTCTTCTCGGGGGGATCATTCGAGTTCGGCTACTATCTCGAGCTCTGTAATGGTGTTGGAGGTTTTCTGGAGCCTAACTTCTTTTTGATGGAGGTCTTCGAGATCGGGTACCACCTCGGGACTGGAGATGATGGCATTGGCTTCTTATAGCCTAACTTCTTTTTGATGGAGGTCTTCGAGTTTGGGTACCACCTCGAGACTAGAGATGATGGCATTGGCTTTATAAAGCCTAACTTCTTTTTGATGGAGGTCCTCGAGGTCGGGTACCACCTCGGGACTCGCATTCGAAGTCATTGTCCTCCCGGGGCGTATCTCGTGCAGGCGGACCGTTGCTATTTCCACGTATATATGGGGTTGCTTCCGCCTCTTGGGAGATCCCACTTTTTTAGATATTTCCTTCAATTTCGGCGTCGAGCCCTTCGTTACCTTAGCACCAGAGTGTTCATGTAGGTTCCTGATTTAGTTCCTCTAGTTTCTCCATAGCTATGACTGCTACTTCGGGGTTTGCCTGGCAGAGAGGGGAGAGTTCCGCTCCCAGTGTTCAGGACCCGCGGGAGTTTATCTTGAAGTCTATGTCTTTGATAAGGGAGGAGCACCTTGAGTTGGTGAGGAGAGACTACGGATGGGGGGAGGAGGCAGCGTTACAGGTGCTTCCTCCGGGCGAGGATATCACGAACCATGCCAATGGATTCATGAACGTATATACGTATCCCTTCACACTGGGACCTCTTGACAGGGTCGCGCTCAACTTCTGTGTAAAGTATCGAGTTACCTTGGTGCAGGTACACCCATCGTTTTGGCGAATAGTGTTGATGATTAGGTTTTTTACAGAGAAGGCGGGGATTGAATTCATGCTCACTCATCTCGTCAGGCTGTACCGGCCCTTTCACCACCGAGGTCTGCTAACCTTGCGGTGTCGTTCGTCCATGCCTTTTGTTGTTGACGATGAGGAAGACGGAGATCGGGAGTGGATTAGTCGGTTCATCCGAGTCCGGACGGCTGATGTTATCACTGTGGAACTTATGCCATTCCCTGAAGAATGGAACTATACGCGTGAGTGGAGCGTCCCGTACTTTCTCAGGTCTGCTCATGGCGGAAGCTAGTTTAGTAATCGTGTTTCCTTCTTTTCTGCAGCAGTTTTGTGGTCGCTGGGCGAAGTTCCTGATCTGTCTGGTTAGGTGCGGGAGCTGGCAACCCACTCGACTTGCGACGAGCGTAGGTGGCGAGCTGTGTCCCGGGGCAGATGGGAAGCAAAACATCACGGTGCGCATATATACTGCACTTCCCTTATTCCTTGTTCATTTGGAGAGACATTTTTCCCTTTTCATGTATTAATTTCGCTGTCATAGATATCGGAGAGCCTCCAAAGGCGAGGTTGTGCTCCTCCGAAGAGGATGAGGGGTTGCTAGCTTCCGATCCAGAGGGCGGCAACAATAAGCTGGAAATGTACTTGCAGGGCGATGGCGCTCATAGAAAGGCGAAACAGTGCTGGGCCTCTGATACGGAAATACCGCCCAAGCCTACTGCACCCGAGGTTTCTAGTTCTTGAAAGGTGGCTCCTCCGAGCGATCGTGCTTCGACCAGGGTTGATTCTTCCGGGGCTGAGGGGACTAGATCAACAGATGTGTGCTCGGCCTTCGAGGAATTCCGCCGACTTCACTTTGCGGTGAGCTTCGACATAGGCCCCTTGAATCCGCGTCTTCCTTTCCTTATCGGGTTTTTCATTTTGCAGGCCTTTGACAGGCTTAGGTCCGAGCTTCTCCGTCATGGATCTAGGCTACGGAAAGCTCTAGATGAGGGTAAATCCCTTAGGCTCCTTTGCGAGGAGAAGGAAGTCGAGTTGGCACACTGGCGATGTGTGGTTTGTCGGAGCTTGAATTATGAGAGTTATTTGATGGAGCAGGTAACTTCCTGTCCTGGTTGAGTACGCGTTTCGCTTTTTAACTTCTAAGGTTAACTCTTCTCTTTTCTCAGCTGCAGAAAAAGACTGAGGCCTTGGAGCGTCTTATGGGTGAGGCTGACCGAATCAGGAATGACTGTAGCCAGCTGAGAACTTGGGCGCAGGTCCGAGCTTCAGAGGAACAAGATGTCTTGGCTAAACTTCCGGCCCTCGGGGTACAACTACGCTTAGCTCGTGACAACGCTTCAGTTCAAGCGGATATGATCACTAAGCTTGAATCCGAACTTTCAAAGGTTAGGGATGAGATCGTTGATGCTCGGACCGAAGTGGCATTGAATCGTACTAAGGCCGATCAGGAGATGGCGATTCATTTGAAGGATGCTACCGATGCCCAAGCCAAGTTGAAGAGGGTCCTTGATCGTGGAGAGAGGATCGAAGAATATGTTCGTTGCAAGTCTCGGAGAAAGGTTCTCAAGGAAATCAGTGCCAGGGGTTTTGTTCTCTCGGAAGAGTTGGCGCGAGCAAGGGCGGACGAGCGCGATGCTCGGTTACTCCTGTCCGACGCCGAGAAGAGTGAAGATGAGGACGATAGGTCGTAGCTCTCGGGGGTGGGGCGTAGACCTCACCATCCCGTATGTTGTACCTTTTTAGAGTATGTTTGTAGACGGAGAATGTATTATTCCGCGTATGTACATGAAAAAGAAAAAAACCTTTGCGGCATTAGTTCTTCTGTACCCCCTTTCTGTTTTGCTTATAGCTAGGTGGACTGGTTTCAGAGTTAGTGAGAATCCTCATATTCGTGATACGGCCCTGGGGCTCATTAGGCAGGCCCGGGGGCTCTTACGCGCTTGGTCGATGCGACCTTTAGTGTAAGCAAGCATTTGAGCACTTATGCTTTTGCTCAACTATTTCGGTTAAAGTCTCCGAGTCGGGTTTCGACTCGGGCTCATATATCCCTCAAGCTTTTTATGTTTGCATGGGCCGGCGACAGTGACTCTTACGCCTTTGATCGAAGCGATCTTTTATGTGAATGGCCCTGGGGCTTATTGTGTTTGCATGGGCTGGCGACAATGGCTCTTACGCTTTAACTCTTTTGGATTTAGTCTCCGAGTCGGGCTAAGACTCGAGCTCATTTGACCCTCAAGTCTTATGTTTGTATTGGGCAAGCGACAATGGCTCTTACGCCTTCGATCAAAGCGAACTTTTATGTAAGCTGGCAATAATGGCACTTACGCTCCGCCCTTAGGCGTATGTGTGGCCCTAAGGCTCGTTAGGCTGGCAACAATGGCTCTTACGCTTTGCCCTTAGGCATATGTGTGGCCCTGAGGCTTGTTAGGCTGGCGAAAATGGCTTTTACGATTTGCCCTTAGGCATATGTAGGCTTTATTTTCCTCTCGTTAAGGACTTTTGCAATGATTTTGCCTGACCTGTCGTCGGTTTGGGAAGAACCTCGATTTCTAGTCGTTTGCGGCGATGTTCGAGCACCTCGTAAGGTTTGGCTCATAGGCTGAGTAGCTTGAAGCCTTATGATTTGGAGCTGACATGGTCGAAGCTCTTTTGCCTGTCGAGGG
This sequence comes from Nicotiana attenuata, assembly GCF_001879085.1. Taxonomy (NCBI): domain Eukaryota; kingdom Viridiplantae; phylum Streptophyta; class Magnoliopsida; order Solanales; family Solanaceae; genus Nicotiana; species Nicotiana attenuata. The sequence continues at coordinate 108,420 of NW_017671604.1, forward strand.
TAGCCTGTTTAACCGGTTCTTTTCGAAGTAATGGCCTATGATTTTGTAGCGACGGTCGGGAGTCCCTACGTTGCGTTAGTTTGGCTGGTGCAGTCGCATGACCGTAGTCATTTTATGTTTGGCCGGAGCCATTTTTTGGTCCCGAGTATAGTAGTTTAGGCGTCTATATCGAGGGTATGCCTTTTTAGGGGTCTTACAAATTCGATATATAGCCTGAACTTCGAGATCGATTTTATGCCTGTAGTAAGGTCTTACAAAACTTTCATGTCTTTTGAGGTCTTACAGTTTTTGCTAATACTTGGTACAAGTATGATTCATGCCTTGCTTAAGGTCTTACAGTTTATGTTGTTGCTTTGTGTATGTTTTACAAGACCGAGTCTGCCTGCTCGGGGTCTTACGGCCTCGGGTTTTTTGCTGAATGGCGATAGGCAACAGCCTGTGGGTCATCGAGTTCGTTTTGGCTTGAGAGTCGTTACACATGATCTCGGGATTGCCTCATTGAGGGCTTACGACTTTGGAGATTCCGACCCTGAGGTCGTGCGTATGCTGAGTTCTGGGGCGCCAGTCTCCGAGTATTCGAGATGCTTTATTTTTGGAGATATTTCATGATTTCCGTGCTGCCTCGTTGAGGACTTACTAGTTTGGAGTTTCGACCGTGAGGTCATACGGGTCACGAATTATCGACGCTCCGAGTATTCGTGACATTTTTTGATGGAGGAATTGCTCTGGCGAAAACGCTGGGTTTTCTTTGGAGCATGAGTCATGTTGGTAAAAAGCATTCTTTGATTATTTGGCACTATACATGTGCTCCGCCATCGGGGGCTCGGCTGCACGGACACTGTTCATTCGACTGTTTGGTCAGGTACATCATTTTCCCATTAGTACCTTGTTTGGCATTTCTTGGCTCTTCTGAGCGGATCATCTTCCGAAAGGATGTCCTTCGGCGCTCGTGATTGATAGAAAAAGAAGCCTTGAAGACTTGTTGGATTCCTCTTAGGTAGCATATAGGGGTTTCCTCGTTAAAAACCTTGCCGGCAAAACTCTCTTCGGGACAAAAGCTCGGTCGAAGGAAAAAAGTGCAACGGATGCTTTTAAAACCTTAAGGTCTTAGGGCTGGGTGAGCGCTTTTAACTGCTTTGATCGAGTGCCTGCATAAAGGATTAGCGTAGAATATAAAATGAAAAGGGAGATGGTCATACCTTATCGTGGCATGCGCTTGGCGACGTTCCGAGGTCTGGTATGCCCCTGTTGTTTGTAATAAGGACTCGGTACGGTCCTCCGCTGTGTTCAATCGGACTTAGCCGAAGATGTAGTTTGATTATCCTTAGGCTCTCTCGAGAGTGGAGATATTGGCGCCGGTGCCACGTCGTGCACCGCGAACATTTCCCATGCCACGTGCTGCTCCCCGTGGATGGTTTTAATCCTGCCTTTTGTTGGGAATTTTATCATCTGGTGGAGGGTGGACGGTACTGCTCTCATAGAGTGTATCCACGGTTTTCCGAACAAGGCGTTGTACCTCATGTCTCCTTCGATGACATGGAATTGACATTTTGGGTCGTGCCGGCCACGCTAACTGGGAGAGTGATTTCCCTTTTGTTGTTTTGCTTGCCATGTTGAATCTGTTGAGGACTCGAGTGGCGGGCACGATTTGGTCTAGCATTTCGAGCTGCTCTATTACCTTCGACCTGATAATGTTGGCCGAGCTACCTGGATCCACGAGTACACGTTTTATTTGAAACGTATTTACGAGGAAAGAGATTACCAGTGCGTCGTTATGAGGTTGTGACAGGGTCTCGGAGTCCTCCTCGCTGAATGTGAGGGCATCTTCGGGTACGTATCCCCGGGTTCGCTTTTCTCTGGTGATGGATATTTTTTTCCTTCTCATCACGGGTTCCTTAGGAGCGTCGATGCCCCTAATATCATGTGGATAACATGTCGGGGCTCGTTTGCTTCATTCTTCTTGGCCGCCTCTCTTCTCGGAACTGATTTTTGGCTCGGTAACTTAAGAATTCTCTGAGATGACCTTTGCTGAGTAACCTGGCCACTTCCTCTCGTAGCTGGTGACAATCCTCGATTCTGTGGCCATGCGTGTTGTGGAATTCGCATACCAGTTTGTGATTCCTTTGGGAAGGATCCGATTGTACAGGCCTGGGCCATCTGGTATCCTTGATTTTGCCGATGGCGAACACGATATCTGAAACATCAACGTTGAAGTTGTATTCTGATAGGCATGGTGCCCCTGTTGGCCATGTGTTTCCGTTGAATCCAGCTCTGTTAATGAACCCTCGGGGATTCTGCCCTCGGTTGACCAGTCGATCGTTGCGAGGCGGGTTGCGTCTTGGGGTGTTTCTCCTATCTTCGGTGCATGGCTGATACCTTTCTTTGTTTGGCTTCGACTCCTTTGCTAAGAGCATGTTCGGGTATATTGAGCCTGAAGGGGCTCCTAATTGATCATCCTCGACCCTGATCTTTGACTGGTATCGGTTGTGGACATCTGACCAGGTTACGGCAGGATGCTCGATCAGATTTTATTTCAGCTGCCCTGAGGCCACTGAACTCCGCTCGTTCAGGCCTTGAGTGAAGGCCAGTGCCGCCTAGTCATCGGAGACTGGGGTAGTTCCATTCGTTCCGTTTGAAAGCAAGATACGAACTCCCGCAGCATTTCATTCTCCCTTTGTCTGATCTTGAATACGTCAGACTTCCTCGTTGCTACTTTGATGGCACCGGCGTGTGCCTTTATGAAGGAGTCTGCCAGCATGGCAAATGAGTCTATGGAGTTGGGAGCTAGATTATGGTACCACATCATGGCCCCCTTTGAGAGCGTTTCCCCAAACTTCTTCAGTAAGACGGACTCGATCTCGTCGTCTTTTATGTCGTTGCCCTTTACTGCGCACGTGTAGGCGGTAACGTGGTCGTTGGGGTCTGAGGTCCCATTGTATTTCGGGAGTTCCGGCATTCTGAAATTCTTTGGGATGGGTTTCGGAGCTGCTTCCTCCGGGAACGGCCGCTGCACGAACATCCTCAAATCTACGCCTTTCAGGACCGGGGGTGCGCCCGAGATTTGGTCGACCCTGGAGTTGTAAGTTTCGATCGTCTTGTCATTGGCAGCTATCATCTTCTCACCCGACTCGATCCTTCTAGTAAGATCCTCGAGCATTTTTACGATAGCAGGGTCGGCTATCAAACCATTATTGCTCAGTCTCTCCGGTACCTGTTCGGCCGGGGGCGTTGTTCCCGGTGCTACGGTGCTGGGAGTTTTTCGGTGGCTCTGCAGCTGGGCGATAGCCAGCTGTTGTGCCTACAACATTTCAAAAATAACATGAAGGCTAACTTTATGTTCTTCCCAAGCTGGGGTTTTTTGGGATTCCTGTTGGTCGTCTTACTGAATGCTTCTGTCGGTGTGTGAGGTTTCATCGACCTGTTGTGCATCTTGCGAACCCGCGTCCGCTGGAATCAGTCCAGGTGCGTTATCGGGGTTCAGCGGTGGCGCGCCGATGATTGGAACAGCCACACCGTTCTCTCTATCGTTATCGAGGTTGTTGTTCTCAACCCTGTTCACTGAGCCAGACATTTTGACCTGAAATCGAAGATCTTGGACAAGAAGAAGTGTGAAAGATAACTTGCGTTGTGTAACGAAACTAGCAAGAAAATAATCACTATTATTTTTAGCCTCACGGTGGGCACCAAACTGTTTCCCGTGAAAATGGTAATAACAATTAAATTTGTTGATGGGACTCTAAAAATACATGATCTATTTTTATGCTAGTTGTGGAGCAGTTGATGCTATATATATGAAGTTTAAGGGCGAGATGCGAGCTAAAATGGAGTCGTAATAGAACCGAAAGATAGCCGTTCAGGGCCTCGAGCTAGACGGTTTAGGGCCTCGGGGTCGATTCCCGAGCTCGGGCTCGAGCTATCAGGGGCAGTCGGGGAAGGGCTAACAGATGCAATAATATTAAAGGAGGCTCTTTATGGCCAATGATAAGCAATAAATGAAGAACATAAAATAGAGCAACAATATCGAGAGAGTGTCTTAGAGAGAAAAGAAAGAGAGAGTTATCATATATTTCATGTAGAGTAGTTGGAGCAACATCAGTTCTGTACAAAATAGTATGAATTCCCTTTATATAGAAGGGGGGAAGCTTATATGGTAAAGCATACATTAGTTGTAAAGGTATGGAGATGGGACGGCTAGAAGTGACACGCCGATTAGGGTTCAGAGTAGCCCGGCTAGGATTTATCAGACTTAGCCGCGTCTTGGGGACTCCCCATTTTTATTCTACTCTCGGACGATGGTCTCCTCAGATTGGGTGTCGACGAGCTCCGAAGAAGAAGACTCGAGCGTATCTTTGCAGCCTCGAGGATTCAAGGTCATCTTCCGAAATGCCTCAATGACGGGAAATTGGACCCTCCGATTTTGCCGTATACAATTATTATGGTATTTTCGCTGTTACTTGCTATTTTTCTTCCCTTACTATGATTGTTGTATTGTTAGCCATAGTGTGTAGTCTTTATATATACACATCATGTTCCGTTGTTCGTATGCTTATATTTGTACAGTTTATTAGACCGGTAGGTGTCTTGACTTTTCCTCGTCACTACTCCACCGAGATTAGTTTTGATACTTACTGGGCACCGCTGTGGTGTGCTCATGCTACTCTTCTGAACATTTTTGTTGTGCAGATCCAGGTGTTGATCGTTAGTAGCTGTGCGGACCATTGCTGAGGAGACTCAAGGTAAACCTGCTGCTGCGTTCGCAGGCTTCGGAGTCACCTTCTTACTTGTATTCCACTATTTTCACTCCTTTCCAAACAGTTTATATTGAAGTGGTAGATAACTCTATAGAGCTTATGACTTGTACTACCGGGTTTTGGGAAAATGATCATTGTTTAAAAGATTCATTCCAGAAAAATTTTATGATGTTATTTATTATTGTTGTTCTTCTGTAAATATTAGGCTTACCTAGTCCTTAAGACTAGGTGCCGTCATGAAACCCAACGGAGGGGAAATTGGGTCGTGACAGAAAAATATGTATTTGATAAAGTTTATACGAAAGGCAAATTGATTTTTATGGCATTCCGAGAAAATCTTATAAACGTATTTCTTATGCATTTCATGCATTTATACATGTACATTGACCCATGACCAGATGGTGTTATATACGCGTATATATGTGTATTATATGTATATGGGATATGGGAAAAGGTTACAGCGTTATATACGCACCACCACCTGATCAGCTGGTATACGTTGATGATTTGCGCATAGTGGTTAAGATGATATGATGGGATGCCCTCAGAGGCTCGATGATGTTATGAACATATGTACCAGTGCATGACATGACATTCATATGCATATGCATTTGCAAACACTATAAGTATTTCATGATTTACAGAGTTATCCAGACTTACAGGTTGAGTCATTTACTCTATATTTCTTCCATGTCGTACTTATGTATGTGCCTTACATACTCGGTACATTATTCGTACTGACGTCCCTTTTGTCTGGGGACGCTGCGTTTCATGCCTGCAAGTCCCGATAGACAGGTCGAGAGCCCTTCAAGTAGGCTATGCGCTCAGCAGAAGATGTTGGTGCGCTCCATTTGCTTCTGAATTGCTTGATTGGTTAGTATGGCCTTGTTGGCCTGTTTTTAGTACACAAGTGGTTATTTTGGTCTTATAGACCCGTACTTCATATGTATAAGTTTGTATTCCCTCATGCTTTACTCCAGTTCATTTACCTATGATTGAATGATATGAAAGATACGTTACGTTGGTACTCGGTTGAGTAAGGTACCGGGTGCCCGTCGCGGCCTTTCGGTTTGGGACGTGACAATAGCCTCATGAATGCCTGGAATCACAATGGGCACAGATGGTGCCTAAGCTGGTCCCACCGGCTCAACTACATCTGGTATGTGCTCTTGAGCTGGAACAACTGGTGGCTCCATGGGTGCTTCTCTAGCTGTTGTACGAGTTGCACCTCGTCCTCTACCATGACCCTACCTCTCGCGGCCCTAGGTGGGGGTACTGGAGGTCGTTCGCCCAATCTGGTAGCACGTGTCCTCACCATATGTGAGAGAACGGAATAATAAAAGTTTAATTTCCAGAATCAACAATCCGCACGATAAAAATACAAGAACGAGAAATTTTTTCTAATGGTTCGGTAGCCTCTTGAAGATAAGTACACATGTCTTTGTACCGATCCGCAAGACTATACTAAACCTGCTCATGACTCGTGAGACCTATGTAACCTAAGCTCTTATACCAACTTGTCACGACCCCAAAACTCAACTTGTCAAGATAGAGCCTATAATTGTACTAGTCAAGCCGACAATAACAACATAACTACTCATTTTAAACTAAAAACATGATGTAATGAATTTAACAATGACAAACCTCATAAATAACCGATAAGCATAATTGCGACTCAAATACAAAATTCCCAAAATTCGAGTGTCGCTGAGTACATGAGCTACTAAATATCAACACAGTCAAAACTCCTAATACAACTGACTGGAAAGATAGAACAGTGCTAAATAAACTTAAAAGAAGTAGGGTCGAGGTATGCGGACGCCAAAGCAACTACCTCAAAAGTCTCCAGGTAGATAATGCTCCAAGTCTAGCAACCATCAGGTCCAGATGTACCTGGATCTGCACAGGAAGTGTAGAGTGTAGTATGAGTAAAACCGACCCAACGTACTCAATAAGTAACAGGACTAACCTTGGGTTGAAAGGAGTGACGAGCTCAGAAAGGTACAGTCTAAATCCAGATAATTAGTACAGGTATAACTGGGAAATGACAGTAATACTCAAAGAAATTTCATAATCCATTTATACACAATATGAAAATACAGACATGCTTTCAAATTCAAAAATTAAGCTCAATACCGGTAAAATGTGCCACGTATAGCTAGCATGAGGAATGGTTAATCTCTGCGTCTACATAAACAAATATGCATGTCACATGCAATGCATCACAATGATACTCCCATGTAATCACGCTCTTAGAGTACTCAATTGATTGTCTCAACTTTCATTCATCACACTCAATCACTCAGCACTATACAGTACATGCACTCACTACTGGTATGTCAGACTCCGGAGGGACGGATCCTGCCCAAGCCCTAATAAAAACCTAATGCGGTGTGCAGCCCGATCCCATCATAAACCAATAATACTTGTTGCGGTGTGTAGCCCAATCCCATCATTAATCAACAAAGCTTGTTGCGGCGTGGAGACCGATACCATAAACAACACTAACAATCCAGCCCTTAGGCCCCAACTCAATCATCAATATGTCCAGTCTCTCGGACTCACAAATCTCATGCCAATCAGCCCAAACACTGATAATATGATGTAACCATAAATGATAACAGACTCTGAGATATGATATGCAAATGATGGATGTAACTGAGTATAAAACTGCAGTTAAGCAGATAATTCGACAATAGAAATAACCTCAGTGGGTCCCAACGGAATATCCACATAGCCTAAACATGATTTCTAACATGGATTGCAGCTCAATTACTCCAACACGTAGGTATTACATGAATAGCAATAAGGTTGGATAACTGCACAGCATTCCGGAAACAACCAAGTCACAATTACAACGGTGCACGCCCACATGCTCGTCACCTAGCATGTGTGTCATCTCGACACGAACCACTTAACATGTAATTCAGAGATTCATAGCCTCGGTACCAAGTTTAGAAGTGTTACTTCACTCAAGATGCACAAACCTCTACTCCAACAAGCCCATGCCCCGCGAATCGGCCTCTGAACGACTTGAATCTATCTACAAACAACTTAATACAATCAAACGCAAGCTATAGGAATCACTTACATTCAATAAAGCTAAGTTCTTTAACAAAAGTCAAAAATTCAATCCCGAGCCCACGTCTCGGAATCGAACAAAAATTAAAAAATCTGAATACTCGTACAATAACGAGACAAACCATACCAAAATCCTCAAATTTCGACCATAAATAGACACTCACATACCCAAATCTTACTCTCTAAAACATAGGTCAATTATCCCCAAATTTCACCACAAAAACACCAAATTTATGGGGGGAAATACAATGGGTATTCAATATTAATAGATAAAAACAATCAAAAGTTTCTTACCTTGTGAAATCTAGTGAAAACCACTTCAAAATTCACCTTAATCCGAGCTCCCAAAGACCAAAAAAGAGAAAATCCTCAAAACCCTCGATTTTATGTAATCTGTTAGGCATCTTGCAGCTGCGAGCCCTTTCTCCGCTTCTGCGGTCACAACTATGCTTCTGCGAAAGTCACTTATTTTCCGACCAACCCCTTATGTGGTCCCTTGCCTGAACCTACGGGTGCGCTTCTGCGCAAAACCATCTGCTTCTGCAGACCTGCCCTTCAAGCCCCTCTTCCGCTTCTGCGACCTCTCTTCCGCATCTACAACCTCGCAAGTTCAGAATATGCCTCGCACCTACACTCCCAGGCATCCTCCCCAAATCTCCCACCTAAAACAACTCACCCGCAGCTACGTGACCGCAGTTGCGGCCACTCCCTCTACAGGTGCGATGACACCAAGCTTCAGCTGCTTCAGCAATCCTCTAAGTCAAAATTTCATTCCTTTTTCAATCCGAATCTCACTCAAGGCCCCCGGGACTCCATCCAAACCTACCAACAAGTCTTAAAACATGATACGAACTTATTCTAAGCCTAAAATCACATCAAACAATTTCAAAAACACGAATGGCACCCCAATTCAAGCCTAGTGAAACTAGTTGATTTCAAAATTCTACAATCGATGTCGAAACCTATCAAACCAACTCTAATTGACCTCAAATTTACCACACAAGTTATAAATAATAGAAGGGACCTATTCCAACTTCCGTAACTATAATCCGACCCCGGTAACCAAAAATTCAACTCTCGGTCAAACTTCTCAACTCTCCAAACTTCAACTTTTTCCAACTTTCGCCAATTCAAGCCAACATCACCAACGGACCTCCAAATCAATATACAGACATACTCCTAAGTCCAAAATCGTCATAAGGGGCTATTAGAACCATAAAAACTCTATTTTGGAGTCATTTACACATAGGTCAATATCCGGTCAAGTAATGACTCGACCGTTCATTTCGAGAGTTGTAGCCTCGTTCCCCTATTTTTTTGCTTTTTTTGTGTTCTAAAGATGTATTTTGACTTACTGGGTTAGTGGGCTCGGGTTCGGAATGATTTCAGAATGAATTGAGACACTTAGTCTCTTATTTGAAAGCTTAAGTTGGAAAAGTTGACTGGATGTTGACTTATGTGTAAACGACCTCGGATTTGAGTTTTGATGGTCAGTTAGATCCGTTAGGTGATTTTAGACTTAGGAGCATTCGGATAATATTTTGGGTCCATAGTAGAATTATGCTTGAAATGCCAAAAGTTAGAATTTTGGGAAGTTTGATCGGGAGTGGACTTTTTGATATCAGTTCAGATTGGATTTCTGGAAATTAGACTAGGTTTGTGGTGTCATTTATAACTTGTGTGCAAAATTTAAGGCCAATCGGACATGATTTGATATGTTTTGATGTCGTCTGTAGAATTTTGAAATCCCAAGGTTTATTAGGCTTGAATCCGGGTGTAATTTGTGTTTCTGATGTTGTTTGAGGTGATTCGAGGATTCGACTAAGTTCGTATGATGTTTTCGGACGTGTTGGTATGTTTAGTTGAGGTCTCGAAGGCCTCGGGTGATTTTTGGGTGGTTAACAAATCATTTTTGGCCTTGATGAGATTGTTCATATCTGCTACTGCATTTTTCTGGTTTCCTCTTATGCCTTTGCGAGAGGAGCCTCGAGATCGCGAAGAGTGTTTTTGAGCTGGTGTTATTTTTTTCTACGCGTTCGCTAAGGAGAGGACGCGAACGCGCAGATATGGTAGTGTGTGCATCACGAACGCGTGAGTGTTTTCGCGTTCTTGAAGAGGAGTGAGGTAGCTGGGGACCCCCAGCCTTTTGTTCTACGCGTTCGCGAGGTAAGGGATGCGTTCGCGAAGGTGTGAGTTTGCAAGGCATAGCATTCTGAAGACATGGTCGTGTTCATGAATAGTAAAGCACAGAGGCAGTATAAGTTGGTCTGCGCGAACGCGAGGGGACGGTCGAGTCAGCGAAGAAGATAACCTGGGCAGACAGTATTAATTTCAAAAATGAGGGTTTGAACACATTTTTTATATTTTGAGCTAGAGATCACGGATTTGGGTGATTCTTGAAGGGATTTTTCTGGAATTGATTGGGAATCGGGACATTCGGAGGCCGACTCGCGAGGCAAGGGAATTTTGGAGTAGAGTTTCGCTCGGATTGAGGTAAGTAACAGTTATAAATCTGGTCCTGAGGGTATGAAACTGTCACGCCCCAAAAATAGCGGAGCACGACCGGCGCTCAACGGAGTAAACCCGACTGAGCAAGCCTATTAGGTTTCATACTACCCAAATTTGTCTTTGAATAAAGAGGAAATATACTCCATTAATCAAATTCTGAAAATATATCATTAACGACTTCCATTTCATTTCCATTAGCAACTTCGTTCATAACCTTCAAAATATTACAAGTTTTATACATCTTTGCCAAATATCAATATTTCTAATTCAATTACCCATTATCAAACACCACCCACAACCTGTCTACGGAGCCTCTAAATACAACTGAAGATTAATATGGAAATGCCGGCAACAAGGCTCCAACAATACCTCAAAATACAAGTACAAGATAAACAAATGATACAGGATCCCGAAATGAAGTGGGGCTCACCATGTCGGTTGTAAAGGGGATGCGCCACTAGCTGCGACCAACACTATCTGCTATGGAACCACCTACATCCATTTAAAGATGTAGCGCCCCCGGCAAAAGGGACGTTAGTACTGTCGAATTGTACTAGTATGAATAGCTAAAAGTCCTCTTTCAAAATAGAATTCCAATATAAGAAAAGACAGTCATGTAAACAACAAGTAATAATCAATGATATCGAAAGGCCAAGCTAAAACATATCAATTTTTCAATATACGAAAGTTCATATGGTAAAAATGACACTCGCAATATGAAGACAATATTATTATTGGATAGAAGATCTTTAGTACCGACTCACCACAATTAACAATACTACTATTCACAATACCATTGTTCATAATATGCACATCATAACCAACTCCCAATTTCAATCACAATTTATGTTCCAATATATGTATATATACATACATACACCACCGTGACCTTAGCAAGGAGTCTGATCACGACCCGATCGGCTAGGTCATCTCCTTGGAGACATTTTTCCACAATCTCAATTCCCGTTTCAATTCAGGTCCAACTTCCAGCACAATACCACCATGTGTGCGGCATGGCGTCCGATCACAGCCCGATCGGCTAGGGTGTCTCACTCAAGACATTTCAATTTTCTATTAATAATCTCGTTTCAAATTTATTTCACATATATGAGCTCATCGGCACTTGTGGCCACATTTATCACATCACTTGGCACTATGCCACATTTCATAACTCAAGCTCTTTTCCCCCACATTTCACATCATTTTCACTTTCAACATTAAACCTTTCAATTCAAGAAAATAGGCACATACGAGAGCAATTATAGGTCGTAAGCATAAAGAGGATTTCACATATTTCGGCATAACAATCTCAAATCAAACTCGACTTGAAGTCCAGGCATTTTGGCACATGTTTCACATTCTTCACACATTCTCATTTGACAAAATAGCATATTGAAAGCATTGAGACACATCTTGCACATATATTCTTGCAACACAAATTTATTTAATTCATTTTAAACATATTTACAGATTACCAACAACTAGGAACAATCAATCAAATACATTTTGTACACATAAGAGCAATTATGAGTATCAACCATATCGAGTTTTCTCATACAATTTGGCATACTAGCCTTTATTTGAAACACGACTCAAAGCCGACATTTTAATATGCAACTCATACTTAGAATATATATATATATATATATATATATTCATTTCGGAATAGTCAAGTTTAGGGGTAATAACCCGGAATATAAGATTTATGAACTTTGAGCCAACCATACTTGAACTTATGAAAACATTTATGGAATTCGATTCTAAGAGAGAAAGTTTAGCCAACATACCTTGTTTAAGTTTTCCTTAAGTTACTACAACATTCTGGAAGTTCTAGCAATCCCAATCTTCTTTGAGACTAACAAAATCGAACACAAATTAGGAATATATTCATGGTTTCGGCTCATTTGAGCATTTTATCAAACACTATTTGTGCATCTTGATTTCAAAGCTCTTTTACAAGATTTCCTTCATTACCCAACCCAATCTTTACTTATTCTTGGGTTCAACAGTATTATGTATACATGCATGTACAAATAAAATTTGTGGGAAGATTGTTGAACACAATGCATGTATACATAATACTATTACACCCAAGAATCATACCTCAATAACCCATCTTATACCCAAAACTCAAAATTAAAGTCTAGTGTATAGAACCTTACCTCTTAGATGAAGGTCTTGTGATTGGTTTCCTTGATTCTTGAAGATTGATGAAAGATTGAATGGTTAGAATGTTAGGCTCCCTTCTTCTCTCTCTAATATTCTCTTACCTCTTTCTAAAATCATCAGAATATTTCCCCAAATGAAGTCCCAAAGCCTATGTATCAAAATGGGGTCGGGTTATGAAAATAGGAAAATTAACCCTCTGAACTCGGGTCTGCGGTCACATAATGGACCTCACAATTGGTATGCGGGTCGCATAATGCACCGCAAAACTGGTGTCCAGAACTGGGCTACACTGGTCCATTTTGCAATCATTTTTGCGGTCGGCGATCAAATACGCGAACCGCATAATGATTTTGCGATCGCAAAATTTGCCACGGGATCGCAGTTTGCCAGCCTTTGGTAATTTGATCATAACTTTGTGTAGGAATGTCCAAATGATGAACGGTTTGAAGCGTTAGAAACTAGACTCAAAGATCTTTCATTTTATAGGTTGTTCATCACATAAAACCTTACATGTATTTAGATATGCTGGTCCAAAGTGGGGACTTGTGCGAACTCATTTGGAATTTTAGCCTATTGTAAAATTTTCTAACTTGACTTAGACTTAGGCTTCTCTTTAGACCCCACATTACTTATTATATGACTTATACACTTATTTACCATATCCAATTGATGTCCATCATGTTAATAGCATGTCAAATATTATAATTAGCCTACCTGGCACCACGAAATCCTAAATTACTTAGCGAAATTTTCCAGGGCCTTACATTCTCCCCCCTTAGGATCATTCGTCCTCGAATGAGGAGTAAAGTCCGCCTAAACGCTTAATACAATTTATCCCTTTTTTCACCTACCTCAAGTCCCTAAATTTTGACTAACTCCCAAATTTTTCAGAAATTTCAGCAGAGTCTCCTTTGTAAGTAGGCGTATCCACCTGCCAGAGAACCACCAAAACCATCCTAACAAAACATCCTCAACTAGACAAAGCACCACAATGTATATATCAATAACACGAATCTCAGCATTACAAGCACTACATTATCATAATGATACATGGACATGAACTGTACTTTTTTTAAATCATAACACCTAGAAGGTACCTTTCAAGTCAAAACCAATTGCTATACAGTCGAGCAAAAATACTTTCTTTCCACAACACTCTCGGCCTTCAAGGTGGCCTCTTAGACTTACATACTTCGCCATAACACAATCACGCAAACAATCTCAACTTCCAAACTTACCTAACAAGGATGACAAATAAACACCCCTCGTTGGACAACTATCCATTAACTTGACCTTCAGTAATTTCCACCGGAATGATGCACAAAGGATTTCCAACTACCTTTTTAGGCATAGACATATGAAAACAGATAATACATGGAGAACAACGATGGGAAAACATCATACTCATAGTGTGGCCTAATGTGAAATACACTTATGTCACCTTCATTATCAATTCAATACATCTTCAGGGGGAAAAATATTGAGATTAACCCGTTCACCCTCCTAAACTCTAAATATCTACGCGAACACCCACACTAAACCTTTGATGACCTTCAACAATTACTCTAAGATGTGCTATCATAAACTGACCATAAAATTACCTATCGAATATATGTGATCACACTGTGATGCTTCCTCTTTGACATGTTTGAACCTTCAATACCCAATAGATTTAATACAATGAGGAGTAACGGAGTTCAAGATCAGGCTGGAATTATTCAGGAATCCATTAATGTGCTGAGCAGAGTGTTTCATGAGGTTATATGCTAGAGACACGAAGATTACTACTAACAATACTGACATGGTTAATCATTGTGACGACATCAATTATTAGACAAATGAGGCGTATGGGTAACTAGTACATTGGCAATAGGAATCATTAAGGATGAATATTCAAGTACGTGACCTAGTCGTCTCCTGGAGTGTAGGGAAAATCCGTTTATCAAGAATAAGAATACTCTGGCACCTTGAATGCGATATGGGTTTCCAAATACATGAAGCTGAATTACACTCCCAACGTTAACTGACACAAGGAATCTATGCCACAAGCCCATGAGGATGAAAAGAAGTTGGACACTTATAAGATTATCATATTTCAAACAGCTTAACCCTTCCCGATAATTGACCCCATATCAGATAACTAAAGATACGGCAACTTGTCTTCCAAATCGATATGCTCATGATAAGTGCAAAAATCTGAAAGCATCTAATCTTAACCTTTCACGAGTAAAACCACATAGCTAGGATATCTTAGTATTGGGATAAAATCATGCATTGGTTAGAGGGGTTCTAATGGTTAACATGATGCTCCAAGGAGAAAGACAACTAAAACTCTTATCCACCCAGGGAGGTGGAATGCCAAGGATAGCAAAACTCCCCGCACATGACAATGACATAGTTAACGATTCTAGAGGTCGAGTGTGTAAAGACAACGGAACCCCAATGAGATATTATTAAATAATCATGGAAGGTTTGCAGATGTTCATAATGAGTTCTCCTTGGATTTTGACTTGATAAATACCCAGATGCTAATGAAAGACAGAAAAACACGAGAAACAGGCGTTGTGCTATGATAACCCCCAAAGGTGCGCTTGGTCTTGACGGAGAGCCTATTGAGGGACCTTATGAGAAAGCAAGTGTTATAGTGACACATAGAAGGACACATTCTCTCATGGTTATCGAACAAGTGTTGGGAAACTGGCACAATAAATTCACTAACTAAGGAACACAATTAACACATGTTGTGGAGGTGTAAAGAGAAAATAAACATTTGTCATGAGCTGGACATGCTTTTGCTATATTAACTCCCAAACTGCAATTCAAGACCGTGTCACGGGCGACCACAATACTAGGAACAAAGTGAGCTACTTACTGCGAGTTGTCCCAAGTGGACACGAAAGTCATACTAAGATGGCAGCACAAGATCTTCCTATGACGAAGATGTGAGGATCTCAATATTCAAAGAGACTTTATGCACAGGGTGACCATTTCGATTGACATGCACTCACACGATAGGTGCTAAGGTATGCTCTTATATTACTAGACAGTGAGAAGGTTTCATGATGATACTCGCGAGAGAGTAGAATGACTGTTCAAACCATAGAAGCCATATACACTGGCGAGTAAAAGAGTGACTAGAGAAGGATCACAACACTGGGATGCTTTACATGGAACTTGACACCACGTAGGTAAACTTTACGACGGTGCATGTATAGGCACAAGCGAGTGATGTTGTCCATTTAAATTAAAAGATTCTGTAAGAAATTCATCGGGCATAGTCCCTTGTTGAGAATTTAGGAAAGCATGTGGGAAGTATTAATCCTAGAGTTATAACTCAATTCAAAGACATAATTATAGAACTTAATTCCATAAAAGGATGTAAATAAGAGAATTTGTGATAGAGTGGATTCACGAATAATGCGTCACATTCAAATAGTAGATGCATGCAATCTTTTGTTATTCAACATCTTGTTAAGACCATGTTTATGAGAACTCTTCAATATTGATGTACATGTACAACAAGTAAAAAATTTTTGTTGTTCATAATGATGTACTGAGGAGTGACTTACTTGGTAACTTTAGCTTGATAGGGAAATAACTTATTCGATGCCCCTCGACTCCACATCCCTAACGTACATTGGTAACATACTGATATACTACATGATCTGGTGGCATAGTGACATTAATAGGAACAAGGGTATTCCCTTTAGCAACAAGTTCTACCAATCCCTCCATGGCTCGGTGCATTCTCCAAACAAATCTTGGGCAATCTCCCTCGGACTCAATGGTGGGGTCATTCCCTCCTTACTGATTCAAACTCGTCGATTATGGTATCAAGATTACTCATCTTGGGAATAAAACATAGAGAGGAAATTATCTCCCTATCTTGGGTTCTACCACACGATCGAGAGTATCAAAGAAGGGTGAAATTCCTAAATGTCCAAATAGACTCCAAATTATAGATTTGGTCGACAACACACCGATAAGAAGGACTCTACTAGACACGGCTCCGCAACATCCTAGGACACTTTAAGACCTTAGGCTATGATACCAAGTTTGTCACGCCCCAAAAATCGAGGAGCGCAACCGGCGCTCAACCGAGTAAACCCGACTGAGCAAGCCTGTTAGGTTTCATACTACCCAAATTCGTCTTTGAATAAAGAGGAAATGTGCTCCATTAATCAAATTCTGAAAATATATCATTAATGACTTCCATTTCATTTCCATTAGCAACTTCGTTCATAATTTTCAAAATATTTCAAGTTTTATACATCTTTGCAAAAAATAAATATTTCTAATTCAATTCCCCATTATCAAACACCACCCACAACCTGTCTACGGAGCCTCTAAATACAACTGAAGAGTAATATGGAAATGCCGGCAACAAGGCTCCAGCTATACCTCAAAATATAAGTACATGATAAACAAATGATACAGGATCCCGAAATGAAGTGGGGCTCAACAAGTCTGCTCAAAAGGGGATGGGCCACTAGCTGCGACCAACATTGTCTGTTATGGAACCACCTACATCCATTTAAAGATGTAGCGCCCCGGCAAAAGGGACACGGCCCGATCGGCTAGGCTGTCTCACTCAAGACATTTCAATTTTCTATCAATCATCTCGTTTCAAATTTGTTTCACATATATCAGCTCATCGGCACTTGGGGCCACAATTATCACATCATACTTGGCACTATGCCACATTTCATAACTCAAGCGCTTTTCCCCCACATTTCACATCATTTTCACTTTCAACATTAAACCTTTCAATTCAAGACAATAGGCACATACGAGAGCAATTATAGGTCGTAAGCATAATGAGGATTTCACACATTTCGGCATAGCAATCTCAAATAAAATTCGACTTGAAGTCTAGGCATTTTGGCACATGTTTCACATTCTTCACACATTCTCATTTGACAAAATAGCATTTTGAAAGCATTGAGACACATCTTCCACATATATTCTTGCAACACAAATCATTCAATTCATTTCAAACATCTTTATAGATTACCAACAACTAGGCACAATCAATCAAATACATTTTGTACACATAAGAGCAATTATGAGTATCAACCATATCGAGTTTTCTCACACAATTTGGCATACTAGCCTTTATTTGAAACACGACTCAAAGCCGTAATATTTTAATATGCAACTCATACTTAGGGTATATATATCTTTATTCATAAGGCTTATTCGAAATAGTCAAGTTTAGGGGTAATAACCCGGAATATAAGATTTATGAACTTTGAGCCAACCATGCTTGAACTTATGAAAACATTTATGGAATTCGATTCTAAGAGAGAAAGTTTAGCCAACATACCTTGTTTAAGCTTTCCTTAAGTTACTATAATGTTCCAGAAATTCTAGCAATCCCAATCTACTTTGAGACATAAAAAAAATCAAACACAAATTAGGAAGATATTCATGGTTTCGGCTCATTTGAGCATTTTATCAAACACTAGTTGTGCATCTTGATTTCAAAGCTCTTTTACAAGATTTCCTTCATTACCCAACCCAATCTTTACTTATTTGTGTTCAACAATCTTCCCACAAACCTAATTTGTACATGCATGTATACATAATACTATTACACCCAAGAATCATACCTCAATAACCCATCCTATACCCAAAACTCAAAATTAAAGTCTAGTGTATAGAACTTTGCCTCTTAGATGAAGGTCTTGTGATAGGTTTTCTTGACTCTTGAAGATTGATGAAAGATTGAATGGTTAGAATGTTAGGATCCCTCGTTCTCTCTCTAAAATTATCTTACGTCTCTCTAAAATCATCCGAAAATCGCCCCAAATGAATCTCCAAAGCCTATATATCAAAATGGGCTGGGTTATGAAAATAGGAAAATTAACCCTCCGAACTCGGGTCTGCGGTCGCGTAATGGACTACACAATTGGTATGCGGCTCGCATAATGCACTGCAGAACTGGTGCCCAGAACTGGGCTACACTGGTCCATTTTGTGACCATTTTTGCGGTCGCAGATCAATTATGCGGACCGCATAATGATTTTGCGATCGCAGAATTTGCCACGGGATGGCATTTTGCCAGCCTTTGGTAATTTGATCATAACTTTGTGTAGGAATGTCCAAATGACGAACGGTTTGAAGCGTTAGAAACTAGACTCGAAGATATTTCATTTGATAGGTTGTTCGTCACATAAAACCATACATATAGTTAGATATGCTCGTCCAAAGTGGGGACTTGTGCAAACTCATTTGGAATTTTAGCCTATTGTGAAATTTTCTAACTTGACTTAGACTTAGGCTTCTCCTTAGACCCCACATTACTTATTGTATGACTTATACACTTACCTACCAAATCCAATTGATGTACATCATGTTAATAGCACATAAAATATTATAATTAGCCTACCTGGCACTACGAAATCCAAAATTACTTAGCGAAATTTTTTGGGGCCTTACAGAAACCCCGGATTTTGTAACGTGTGATTATTTTGGAGGTGACGCACATGGTAGGTGACGGGCGTGTGGGTGCGCACGAAGAGATTGTGACTTGGTCCGTCCCATCAGACTCTAATATGGAATAGCTTACTGTTAACTACGTGTTTCCTCTGTTTATGGAAATTTTACTAAAATTCATGTTAGAAATCATGCTTAGGCCATATGATATCATTGTTGGGACCCGTTGGGGTCGTGTACTTGTTGAATTAGCTGCTATTTGTTGTCTTGTACTTAGTAATGATTTTTCTTTTGTACCATACCTCCATGTCTGCTTATTCCTTGTTGATACATCTTATTATCTCTGTTTGGGCTGATTTATATGATTTCTGAGAGCTTGAGAGACTAGGGAGGTTTATGACTGAGTGAGGCCTAGGGCCTGATGGTGAGATATTGTTACCATAGCACGTGAGTTGTCGGTGCAGTATGGGAGTTGTCTATGCGGATCTTGACTTGATACTATAGCACGTGAGTTGTCCGTGCGGATCTTTAGTTGATATTATAGCACGTGAGTTGTTCGTGCGGATTATAGCGATTGCGCAGTAGGAGCCCATCCGGAGTCTGTATACCCCCAATGAGCGCAGGTACCTATTGAGTGTGAGTACTGAGGGCTGAGAACCGAGTGATTAAGCTATTGAGATGAGTTGAGTGATTGTTGCCTGAGAGGATGTTCTTACTTTCAATTGTTGTTGAACTTAGTTGATATCTATCATTGTCGTGAAAATCTTGGAAGATTTTATATCCGGTCTATTTGAACTAGAAACTATATAAAACTATCTTGACTTATACTGCCGGATTTGAAAGCATGTCAATTCTGTATTGAAATTACTAAAATGAATTGTACTTTTATAGCTCATCACTGCTTCTCAGTACCTTATTTGTTTCTGTTACTTACTGAGTTAGAAGTACTCACATTACTCCCTGCACCTTGTGTGCAGATCTAGGTGTGCCCGATTACGGAGGACAGTGAGCTTGTGCGTGATCGATTGCTGGAGATTTATGAGGTAGTTGCCGGCGTTCGCAGTCCTTGTGCTCCTTCATTACTATCTTTCTTTTCTGTATTGACACTTAGACATAGACTGTTGTAAACACAGTTTTTCTTAGATTGGAGGTCTAGTTTCTCACGACTTGATGACACCCCGATGTTTGGGGCTATCACTCCACATTTTATTTTGAGTTTAACTCCTATTTTCTTATGAAAACTCTGTTATAAAGAGGCTTTTGGTTTATCTTTTAATTATATATCGAAGTATTTTGCAAGTTGGCTTGCCTAATACCATCGATAGACGCCATCATGACACCTTAGAGTTTTGGGTCGTGACAAGTTAGTACCAGAGCCTATGTTACATAGGTCTCATGGGTCATGATCAGGCTTAATAGAGTCTTGCGGATCGGTACAGAGACATCTGTACTTATATTTGAGAGGCTGTAGAACCTTTAAGAAACTTCACATTCTAGAATTCTTATCGTGCGAATCTGTTGATTCTGGTAACTAAACTTCTGTTATTCTATTATCTCACAGATGATGAGGACACATGCTACTGGGCAGGATGGACAGCCACCAATACAACTAGTTGGGGCTGCGAGAGGCTGAGGTCGCGGTAGAGGCTGTGGTAGGGGCAGAGGTGCAGCTCGCACAGTAGCTAGGGCAGCACCTGCAGATCCACCAGTTGCCCCAGTTCAGCATCAGGTCCTAGTTGTGGATGCGCCAGTGGGACCATCCCAGGCACCAGCTGTGCCAATTGTTATTCCAGTCCTTCAGGAGGCCTTGGCTTAGATTTTGACCGTGTTCACTAGTCTTGCTTAGGCGGTCTCTGTTCCGGCCGCAGCAGCCACTTCTCAGGCCGAGGGAGGTGCTCAAACTCCCACCGTCCGCACACCCGAGCAAGTGATTTTGGGACTCCAGACACCAGGGGTACCCCCAGCCCAGCCGGTTGTAGCTGTTCAGGACTATGTGGTTCCTGATATGCCTGACGATGAGCAGTGTAGATAGAAGAGGTTTGGGAGACTCCAGCCTCCATCTTTCAGTGGTGCAGAGGGAGAGGATGCCTAGGGTTTCTTCAACAGATGTCAGAGGATCCTCTATATAGTAGGTATTCTTGAGACCAATGGGGTCTCTTTTACTACTTTTCAATTCACTGAAGCTGCCTTCACTTGGTGGGAGGCTTATGAGAGGCGTAGGCCGATTGGTGCAGTGCCACTTACATGGCAGGAGTTCTCTGTTCTCTTCCCGGAGAAGTATGTGCCGCAGTCTCGCAGAGAGGAGTTGCGCAGATAGGTCGAGCAGTTGCGTCAGGATGATATGACTGTGATGCAGTACGAGATGAGATTTTATGAGTTAGCCTGTCATATAGTTTGGTTGATTCCCACAGGCAAGGAGAGGATCAGGAGATTCGTTGATGGCCTCACATTTTAGCTGCGGGTGCTTATGACTAGAGAGAGGGTGACTAGTGCTAATTTGAGGAGGTGGTTGTCATAGCTCGTGAGATAGAGTCGGTTCGACGCCAAGAGAGAGTTGAGAGAGAGGCCAAAAGGCCTCGTGGATCAGGTAGTTTTGGTTGTGTTCCTTCTGGAGGTAAGTTCCAGCACGGTGGGTGTTCCTTCTGGAGGTCACCTTCAGACACAGTGATCACAGGTATTATCTCAGTATGTCATAGAGATGCTTCTATATTATTTTACCCTGGTTCCACCTATTCATATGTGTCATCGTATTTTGCTCATTATCTGGACATGCCTCGTGAGTCTCTAGTTTCATCTTTTTGTGTATCTATGTTGGTGGGTGATACTATTGTTTTGGACCACGTATAACTGTCATGTGTAGTGACTATTGGGGGACTAGAGACTAGAGTTGATATGTTGCTGCTTAGTATGGTTGATTTTGATGTGATATTGGGTATGGGTTGGTTGTCTCCATGTCAAGCTATTCTGGACTGTCACGCTAAGACTGTGACGTTGGCAACACCGGGTTTGCCACGGATTGAGTGGCGAGGTTCTTTAGACTATGTTCCTAGTAGAGTGATTCATACTTGAAGGCCCAGCGGATGGTTGGGAAGGGTTGCTTTTCTTATTTGTCCTTTTTGAGGGATGTCAATGTTGCCCCTACTATTGATTCTGTTCCGTTGGTGCGAGATTTTCCGGATGTGTTTCCAGCAAACCTGTCGGGCATGCCATCAGACAGGGATATTGACTTTGTTATTGATTTGGTGTTGGGCACTCAGCCCATTTCTATACCATCGTATCATATGTCATCGGCGGATTGAAAGAGTTGAAGGAGCAACTTCAGGAACTCCTTGATAAGGGGTTTATTCAGCCTAGCATGTCACCTTGGGTGCACCAGTTCTATTTGTGAAGAAGAATTATGGTACCATGAGAATGTGCATTGATTATAGGCAGTTGAACAAAGTCACAATCAAGAACAAGTATCCTTTGCATCGTATTGATGATCTATTTGACAACTTCAGGGAGCGAGGGTGTTCTCCAAGATTGATTTGAGGTCATGGTATCACCAATTGAAGATTAGGGACTCGGACATTCTTAGACAGCTTTCAGGACCCATTATGGTCATTATGAGTTCCTCGTGATGTCTTTTGGGTTGACCAATGCCCCAGCAGGGTTCATGCATTTGATGAACAGCATGTTTGGCCTTATCTTTACTCGTTTGTTATTGTATTCAATAATGATATCCTGGTGTACTCTCGTAGCCAGCAAGAGCACGCCTAGAATTTTGAGGGTTGTATTGCAGCAATTGAGGGAGTAGAAGCTTTTTGCTAAGTTCTTCAAGTGTGAGTTTTGGCTCAGTTCCGTGGTGTTCTTGGGCACGTAGTGTCGAGTGAGGGTATTCAGGTAGATCCGAAGAAGATAGAGGCAGTTCGGAGTTGGCCCAAACTGTCCTCAGCCATAAAGATTCTGTGCTTTCTTGGTTTGGCTGGTTATTACAGTCGGTTCATGCAGGGTTTCTTATCTATTGCATCGCCTTTGACAAAATTGACCCAAAAGGGTGCTCCTTTCAGGTGGTCAGATGAGTGTGAGGCGAGCTTTCAGAAGCTCAAGACTGCCTTGACCACAGTTCTAGTTCTACCATCAGCTTCTGGTTCTTATACAGTATATTGTGATGCTTCTCGAATCGGTATTGGGTGTGACTTGATGCAAAGGGTAAAGTGATTGCTTATGCTTCACGTCATTTGAATCCCCATGAGAAGAACTACCCCGTTCATGATTTGGAGTTGGCTGCCATTGTTCACGCGTTGAAGAATTGGAGGCACTACCTCTATGGTGTGTCTTGTGAGGTATTTACTGATCATCGTAGCCTCCAGCATTCGTTCAAATAGAAGGATCTAAATTTGAGGCAGCAAAGATGGTTGGAGCTGCTATAGGACTATGATATTAATATTCTGTATCAACCGGGAAAGGCCAATGTGGTGAACGGTGCCTTGAGTAGGAAGGCAGTGAGTATGGGCAGCCTTGCATTTATTCTTGTTGGGGAGAGACCTTTTGCAGTTGATGTTCGGGCTTTGGAAAGTTCGTGAGATTGGATATTTCGGAGCCCAGTCAGGTTCTAGCTTGTGTGGTTTCTCGGTCTTCCTCATTTGATCGCATCAGAGAACGCCAGTATTATGATCCTCATTTGCTTGTCCTCAAGGACAATGTTCATCACGCTGATGCTACGATGTGACTATTGGAGAGGATGAGGTGTTGAGGATGCAAGGTCAGATATGTGTGCCTAATATAGATGGGCTTCGGGAGTTGATTCTTGAGGAGGCCCACATCTCGAGGTATTCCATTCATCCGGGTGCCGCAAAAATGTACCAGGATTTGAGACAACACTATTGGTGGAGGAGAATGAAGAAGGATATCATTGGCTTTGTAGCTCGGTGTCTCAACTGTCACCAGGTTATATATGAGCATCAGAGACCGGGTGGATTGCTTTAGAAGATAGAGATTCCAGAGTGGAAGTGGGAGCGGATCACCATGGATTTCGTAGTTGGGCTCCCACGGACTTCAAGGAAGTTCGATGCTAGTTGGGTGATTGTGGACCGGTTGACCCAGTCCGCGCACTTCATTCCAGTGTGTACTACTTATTCTTCGCATTCGTGGAGTGCCAATTTCCATCATTTCAGATAGAGGCACGCATTTTACATCGCAGTTTTGGAGAGCCTTGCAGTGAGAGTTGGGCACTTAGGTTGAATTAAGCACAGCATTTAACCTTCAGACGGACGTACAGTCCAAGTGCACTATTCAGATATTGTAGGACATGTTACGTGCTTGTGTCATTGATTTTGGTGGTTCATAGGACCAGTTTCTTCCGCTCGCGGAGTTTGCTTACAACAGCAGTTATCAGTCAAGTATTCAGATGGCTCCGTATGAGGATTTATATGGGAGGCGGTGTAGATCTTTGGTAGGTTTGTTTGAGCTGGGTGAGGCTAGACTTTTGGGTACAAACTCATGATGCATTAGACAAGGTGAAATTGATCCAGGAACAGCTTCGCATAGCGCAATCGAGACAGAAGAGATATGCTTACAGGAAGGTATATGATGTGTCTTACATGGGTTGGGAGAAGATTCTACTAAAGGTATTACCCATGAAGGGTGTTATGAGGTTCGTGAAGAGGGGCAAGTTGAGCCTCGGTTCATTGGGCCTTTTGAGGTACTTCGGAGGATTGGGGAGGTGGCTTACAAGCTTGACTTGCCACCTAGATTGTCGAGTGTATATCTAGTATTTCATGTTTCTATGCTCCGGAAGTATATCGGCGATCCGTCCCATGTTTTGGATTTCAGCACGGTTCGGTTGGATGGTGATTGACTTATGATGTAGAGCCGGTGGCTATTTTGGACCGGCAGGTTCGAAAGTTGAGGTCAAAGGATATAGCTTCAGCGAGAGTGCAGTGGAGAGGTCGGCCATTGGAGGAGGCTACATGAGAGGTCGAGCAGGAGATGCGGAGCAGATATCTACACTTATTTATGGCTCCAGGTATGTTTCTAGACACGTTCAAGGATGAACGTTTGTTTAAGAGGGGGAGGATGTAACGACCCGGCCTGCCATTTCGAGAGTTGTAGCACCGTTCCCCTATTTTCTGTGTCTTTTGTGTTCTACATATGTATTATGACTTACCGGGTTAGTTGGTTCGGGTCCGAAGTGATTTCAGAATGAATTGAGACACTTAGTCTCTTATTTGAAAGCTTAAAATAACAACAACAACAACAACCAAGTGTGGTCCCACAAGTGGGGTCTGGGGAGGGTAGGATGTCGCAGCCTTACCCCTACCCTGGAAGGACTGAGAGACTGTTTCCGATAGACCCTCGGCTAAAGAAGATGAGAGAAGCGCTGGTAGCAAGTAATAGCAAAACAATAATTAGAAAACTAAATCGGAGATAGCAACAGAAAATATGAAAGGGGTACTGATAACAAGTAGTAGCAAGATAACATATTTAGAAAACTAATTCCAAGACAGCAGACGAGAATATGAACGAAGTACTGCTAGCAAACTACGGAATTACCAATGGCAACTAACAACGAAACGAGACATGCGAATATAGCAAACTAAGAAAAAAGGGTACCGTACTAGCGCTAATACTATCGAGCTAGAGAAGACAAAGGGAGATGCACGACTACCTACTAACCTTCTACCCTAATCTTCAACCTCCACACCCTTCTATCTAGAGTCATGTCCTCGGTTAGATCAAGTAGCGCCATATCCCGCCTGATCACCTCTCCCCAAGACTTTTTTGGCCTACCTCTACCCCTCCTCTCACCTCCTAAGGCCAACCTCTCACATCTCCTGACGGGGGCATCTGTGCTTCTCCTCTTAACATGCCCGAACCATCTCAACCTTGCCTCACGCATCTTTGCCTCCACCGGGGCCACTCCCACCTTGTCTCGAGTAACTTCATTCCTAATACTATCCAACCTAGTATGCCCACACATACATCTCAACATCGTCATTTCCGCTACCTTCATCTGCTGGACATGAGAGTTTTTGACTGGCCAACACTCTGCCCCATACAACATAGTCGGTCTAACTACTACCTTGTAAAACTTACCCTTAAGTCTCAATGGCACATTCTTATCACACAAGACACCGGAAGCGAGCCTCCACTTCATCCACCCTGCTCCGATACGGTGTGTGACATCCTCATCTATCTCCCCATCCTTCTGAATTATAGATCCCAGATACTTGAAACTCTCTCTCCTGGAAATGACTTGCGTATCGAGTTTCATATCCCCGCCCGCCTCCTGGGTAACACCGCTGAACTTGCACTCCAAGTGTACTGTCTTGGTCCTACTCAACTTGAAACCCTTAGACTCCAGGGTATGTCTCCAGACCTCCAGCCTCTCATTAACGCCACCTCGCGTCTCATCAGTCAGGACTATGTCATCCGCAAATAACAAGCACCAAGATACCTCCCCTTGAATGTGACGTGTCAAAGAATCCATCGCCAGGGAAAACAAAAACGGGCTAAGTGTTGATCCCTGATGCAACCCCATCTCAACCGGAAAGTAATCTAAGTATCCACCTGCTAACCTAACCCGTGTCTTAGCTCCATCATACATGTCCTGAATCACTCTAATATATGCTACAGGCACTCCTCTAGCCTCCAAACATCTCCATATAACCTCTCTGGGGACTTTGTCATAGGCCTTCTCCAGGTCAATGAACACCATGTGCAAATCCTTCTTCACCTCCCTAAACTGCTCCACCAATCTCCTCACAATATGAATGGCCTCGGTGGTCGACCGTCCCGGCTCTTATTTGAAAGCTTAAGTTGGAAAAATTGACCGAATGTTGGCTTATGTGTAAATGACCTCGCATTTGAATTTTGTTGGTTCCGTTAGCTCCGTTAGGTGATTTGGACTTTGGAACGTGTTCGGATTGTGTTTTGGAGGTCCATAGTAGAATTAGGCTTGAAATACCGAAAGTTATAATTTTGGAAAGTTTGACCGGGAGTGGAATTTTTGATATCAGGGTCGGATTGGTTTCCGGGAGTTGGACTAGGTCTATGGTGTCATTTATGACTTGTGTGCAAAGAGGTCAATCGGACGTGATTTGATATATTTTGACGAGGACTGTAGAATTTGGAAATTTTAAAGTTCATTAGGCTTATCCGTGTGTAATTCGTGTTTTTGATGTTTTTGGAGGTTATCCAAGGACCTGACTATGTTTGTATGATGTTTTGGGACGTGTTGGTATGTTTGGTTGAGGTCCCGAGGGCCTCTTGTGAGTTTTGGGTTGTTAATGGATCATTTCTGGACCTGGTGAGATTGCCGATATTTGCTACTGCATTTTTCAGGTTTCCTCTGACACTTCATGAGAGGAGCCTCGCGATCAGGAAGAGTATTTATGAGCTGGTGAGATTTTTTTCTACGCGTTCGCGAAGGAGAGGACGTGAACACGAATTTATGGAAGCGTGTGCATCGCAAATGCGTGAGTGTTGTCGCGTTCGCGAAGAGGAGTGAGGTAGCCGGGGACCCCCCAGCCTTTTCTTCTACGCGTTCACGAGGTAAGGGACACGTTCGTGAAGGTCAGGGTTTGCAAAGCATCGCGTTCGTGAAGCTATGGTCGCGTTCCCGAAGAGTAAAGTGAAGAGGCAGTCTGAGTTGGTCTACGCGAACGCGAGAGGACGGTCATGTTCACGAAGAAGAAAATCTGGGCAAACAGTATTAATTTAAAAAATGAGGGTTTGAACCCATTTTTCGTATTTTGAGCTAGAGATCACGGATTTGGGCGATACTTGAAGGGATTTTCGTGGAATTGATAGGGATTCAGACATGCGGAGGCCGACTCGCGAGGCAAGGGCATTTTGGAGTAGAGTTTTGCTTGGATTGAGGTAAGTAACATTTATAAATCTGGTCCAGAGGGTATGTAACCCCGGATTTTGTATCGCATGATTATTTTGGAGGTGACGCACATACTAGGTGACGGGCGTGTAGGCGCGCACCGAAGGGATTCTGACTTGGTCTGTCCCGTAAGACTATAATTTGGAATAGCTTATCGTTTACTATGTATTTCCTCTGTTAATGGAAATTTTAGTGAAATTCATGTTAGAAATCATGCTTAGGCCATATGATATCACTATTGGGACCCGTTGGGTCGTGTACTTGTTGAATTAGCTGCTATTTGCTGTCTTGTACTCAGGCATGATTTTTCTTGTGTACCATACCTCCATCTCGGCTTATTCCTTGTTGATACATCTTATTATCTCTATTTGGGCTAATTTATATGATTTCTGAGAGCTCGAGAGACTAGGCAGGTTGATGACTGAGTGAGGCCTAGGGCCTAATGGTGAGATATGTATACAATAGCACGTGAGTTGTCGGTGCAGCACGTGAGTTGTCTGTGCAGATATTGACTTGATACTATAGCAGGTGAGTTGTCTGTACGGATCCGGATTTGATATTATAGCACGTGAGTTATCCGTGCAGCACGTGAGTTATCCGTGCAGCACGTGAGTTATCCGTGCAGCACGTGAGTTATTCATGCAGCACGTGAGTTGTCTATGTGGATTATAGTGCTTGGGCTGTAAGAGCCCCTCCGGAGTCTGTACACCCCCACTGAGCGCAGGTACCTATTGAGTGTGAGCGCTGAGGGCTGAGAGCAGAGTGATTGAGCTGTTGAGGTGAGTTGAGTGACTGTTGCCTGAGAGGCTATACTTACTTTCAGTTGTTGTTGAACTTAGTTGATATTTGTCATAGTTGTGAGATTCCTGGAAGATTTTATATCCGGTCTAATTGAACTTGAAACTGTATAAAACTGTCTTGACTTGCCGGATTTGAAAGCATGTGAATTCTTTATTGAAATTACTGAAATGAATTGTACTTGTATAGCTCCTAACTTCTTCTCAGTTCCTTATTTGTTTCTGTTACTTACTGAGTTGGTAGTACTCACATTACTCCAAGAACCTTGTGTGCAGATCGATGTGTGCCTGATTAAGGAGGACAGTGAGCTCATGCATGGTCGATTACCGGAGATTTACGAGGTAGCTGCCGGCGTTCGCAGTCCTTGTTCTCCTTCTTTACTATCTTTCTTTTCTGTATTGACACTTAGACACAGACTATTGTAAACACTATTTTTCTTAGATTGGAGGTCTAGTTGCTCATGACCTGATGACACCCCGATGTTTGCGGCTATCTTTTCGCATTTTATTTTGAGTTTAACTCCTGTTTTTTATGAAATCTCTATTATAAAGAGGTTTTTTGTTTATCTTTTAATGAAATATTGAAGTATTTTGAAAATCGGCTTTCCTAGTACCATCGATAGGCACCATCACGACGGGTGAGAGTTTTGGGTCGTGACAGGTCAACTCTTTCAACATAGGCTTCCGACTTTGGGACTAAGTATCTCAATTTATTCCGAAACATTCCCGGAACCAAATCAACCACCATGTCAAGTCACATAACAACAAACGAACATAGAATAAACAATAAATGGGGGACTGTGGCTATAATAATCAAAATAACCAGCCGAGTCGTTTTAGGTTTCCATTTAGCCTTTCTGGATTGGTACATTTTATAATGTATCTTTATGTACTTTTAGAGTACTATTTATAGAATATTTCCTGCATTATTACCCCATGACATGTTTAAATATAAATTTATTACCTTCATGGCACTTCTTAAAATTATTATCATGAAGATTTACAAGAAAATAATTTTATCCATATTACAAATATTTTAAAATTGATTCTAAAATTTATAAGTGATAAATAATTTATTTATTATTTTTTTAAATTACCTATGAGTGATTTATATTTTTAGGATACTATAAGCATATTTATTATATTTCATATCACTTCCTATAATTGCATTTGCATTTTATGCCATTTACGTATTATTTGTAACAAAATAGCCTATATTTTAAAACGATTATATTTATTATGCTATTTAGGCCAAAATGATATTTTTATATTTTTGTAGTTACAATCTACAATTTTAAAAGTGTTAGTTTCAAAAGTAGTATTTATTTATCATTTTATTAACTATTTTTTAATTTATTTTTATTATAATTTCCGTGTATTTTTTAATTATGGCCCAACATAGGTTTAAAATTCGGACCAAGTATGGCCCAAATGCCTAAACCCATCCCATTTAGCCATCTGAGGCCCAAACCAAATACCCCAGACCCAAAACTAAATGACCTGCACCTGACCCGGCGCTCCCTTTTATCCCAGCCATTGATCTCAAAGATCAACGATTAACAACCCATCCCCCTCTCTTATCTCACCAAACCCCAACCCTAATACCTCATTTCTCTTCTGAAGTCCTGATGACGTCCAAATCCACTAATAATAAGTAAATGGACACGGTCGCGTGCAATATAATTTACTCAACTATGAGTCGGGGTCGAATCCCACACAGAACAATATGTAGGTGACTAGGCGTGTAAGAAAATTATCACTTATTATGCTAAGCCAAACACTCAGAAAAGTTTTGAGAAAATATTTATAACTAATTGTGAAAATTTTATCTAACCTAGAAAGTAAGTAGAATGATCAATGGCTACAAGCATGGATGCAATGGGAATTACACTCAAGTAAAAATCCAATGTATTTCACGATTTTACAAATATGAGGGAGTTTACGTTAATTAGCCTCAAGTAATAATTCTATATTAGCTTCTTCCGAAGACTAACAAACTTTCTAAATGAATTATCCCTAGAACAATTAAGAGGTTAAGCACACCCGAATATGGCTACAAGTAGTTCAATCTCATCCCTAGGTAGAATCTATAAAGGGAGTGTTAAAGCCTCAAGTTCTTGTTAATTAATCTTTTCGAACCCCAAATTATCTTTCCCAAAATAAATTCGAAGTAAATGGGCGAGTCCTAGGGTTAGCTAATCCCTTTAGAAATATCAAAGAACAAGAATAACTAAAGAAACAATAACTCACTTCAATATAATGAAAGATCGTTCAATATATAAGCACAACAAGATATTTAATCCACACTTTAAATATGAATATTTCCATAAACAGGATTCAAGTGTTGGAAAAATACTACACACTTAGATATACAATACAAAGCAATGAAATGAAGAAATGAACATAAACGGGTAAGAAATTCTCAACCAAAAGCTTCAAATCTTCAAGACCCAAGTGTGTGTGCAAGAACCCTAGCTCCAAAACTTGTCTTCTCTAGTCAAGAGACTGAAAATTAAGCCAAAGATATTTTACAAATGAACTAGGTCGTGTATTAAATGTTTGGGGCAAAAAATATGAAATTACAGAAGTACTCAGAACTGAAGCGCGATCGTTGCATTTGCGAACTATGACTTTCCTATTGACTATCGCATTTGCGAAGGTTGACTGTCTGGTTTGACTTCGCATTTGCGACCCTATTTTCGCATTTGCGAACACTTCTTTACTTGGTTGACTTCGCATTTGCAATTCCTCCATGGGCAATTGCGACTTCTGTTATCTTCGCATTTGCCACATTGATGTCGTAATTTCGACGTCTGAGGCCATTTTCCATATTTCTTCTTTTCAACGACTTTTTGACTCGTTTTCACTTGTCATCACTTCTAAATCACATAGACCTTTAAAATAGAAGTAAACGCCATTAAACACACAATTTTATCAATCAAACATAGCACAAATCTAAGCCTAAAGATGAGATAAGTTGGTAAAATACCAACTTATCAAACCCCCAAACTTAAGCTATTGCTTATCCTCAACCAATGAAAGCGACAAAATCTCCTTCCAAGTATTTAACTCAATAATGCATCAATATCATGCCAAGTCAAAATGGTCTACTGTAGGCACAAACACATGACTTCTATTGGTACCAACAATTAATCCAAAGCATATGAAACACCAAAAACTTCTCATGAATTTCATTACAATTCAAGTGCCCAAACACTATGTAAATCAAAGTAGCAATCAAGTCATGACACTAAAGCTTCAAAATTTGCCTCTTTATCACAAATTACTTCCCTTGTTCATTCCTTCCAATTGAAAATGGGATTAAAATCACAACTCAATCGCATGTGCCCTACACTTAAGAGATAATCCCACACTCATAAATGGAAAATCAAAAAAGAAATGGGATATCAAATGGAAAGAATTAACTCTCTCTCACAAAGATGATCAAATGCACACAAGTAGTACCATAGGCTTGCCCTTCATGTATTTCTCCACTAATGTAGACAAACTTGGTTCAAAATCAATTAGGACGTAAAGGGTTGTAGATAAGGATTTTGGTTAAAGGTAGGGCACAATTTTGGTTAGAGTGACTCAAAACCTCCCTAAGCACTACAATTTTTCAACAATCAAAGTACACTTCCTTCAAGAACCTTTCCACCCTTTCTTCATTTTTCATTTCATCACCTAGTCTTCCATTTATTCACGATTCCTTATTTTTCCTTCCTTTTTATCAAATATTTTTTTTAATTTTTTATTTACCTTTCACCTTTTAAGAAACATCCACATCACAACTTTTCCAACCTTCACCACCAAACTTAGGCTTTTAGACTATGTTTACACTTTCAAAGTACTTAGGGAGGTGGGATGCCAAAAGATAGATCACTAAAGAACGAAGGGTTAAAGCTTGTAACATGGTTGCGAAAGAAAAAGTTTAAAGGCTCAAAAAGGGGTTGACTAGGGAAAATATGCAACGGTAGGAATATTAATGCATAATAACGGTCCAAGGAAGGCCTAACATCATTTTTCAAACCAAGTTAGTCTAGGATTTCACCTTGACGCACATTCCGGGCAAGTTCTAGACTACAAATGATGCAAAAAAACTCACAATAAATCTCACCACCCATGGCACATGAAAACTAGAGTGGAATACAAATCCAAAATTCAATTAAAATCAATGAACTCAAAGAAGCACATATAGCTTAAGAGACTATTTAGTGAATCAAAGAGGCAAAAATTGAGTCTAAAAGTCATGACAATGATCTTTACTTCAATCAATTTTCTTTTTCAAAGATCAAGAATTCATATGCCTAGGTTTAAATCATGTTGGTACCAAGCAAGCCACAAGTTTGCCAATGGGTACAAACCCCAACTCATACCACTTATTCTTCCTAAATTAATAAAAACTATATCTAAACTATAAGACTAATTGCCTTAAGAATGTTTCCTAGCTATCTATCATCGGGAAAGTCGACACAAAATTTTACCAAAAATTACCCGGTTCAAAAAGAAAATTAGCATCCTCGAAGCGTGGTACAAAGAAAACCAAGGATATTGCCACCAAAATAAAACATACAATTTATTGAAAAAAATCAAGAAGCTAATAAACATCAAGTTGATAAAACACAATTTAAAAAAACTTTAAGAAACTAGTAAACATACTAATACAACATATCACATGAAAACAAAATATCAATCTACCATATCAATAGTTATACAAGAATATCAACAGTTATACAAGAAGCCACCCCCAACTATAAATGTTGCAATATCCTCAATACAACTAAACAAAATAGAGTAAAATGGTGGAAAGTGCTCCCTGAATACTACATCAAGTGCTCTCCTCGCTATCGGACTCAGTCGCATCCTCCTCCTCTTCCTCTTCCTCGGACCAATGATCTGGAGCATCATCATCATCTTCTGCCATGGTCGATGGCACTGGCTCTTGAGGCTTTAGAACTTTCCATAGCCCCTTGACACCCTTCCACATGCAGGTGCAGAATTTATCTCTCTTCTTCTCACTTTTCTTCATCCTGGTGTGTGCATTTGACAGCTTGTCATGAGAAATACTCAAAGTACCGTGCATCGTGGCCAAATCAATATATGTTTTCTCCAGCTTCTTCAGGTGATCCCCTGCTTCTTCTGATCATCAAAATACTTTTGAAATTCTTTCTTTGAATGCATACAGAGGGTCCCTCAGATGTTTCCCCATGTCCCTGTGGAAGGCCAGCTACTAGATCGCAAATCAGCCGCATTTCCTCGGAAAGCATAGCAAATGGTTCTCCTGCAGAAGATGATGGCTGGCTATCCTGGTCGGTCTGAGAAGAAGATACCAACTTTCTCTTTTTGCTTTTGACGGCGCTGCCCTTTCCTCTTTTCTTCAAAGGAGCAATAGGCTTTCCTGGATCCTCCTCAACCCTTACTAGGTGGCACAGCTCAGTGGTAAGAGATGGGAACATCAGTGATTGACCATTCTGCCTCAGATAATCCTTCAGCTCATTGATAAAAATCACACCAATATTCAGCCGGATATCATCAAAAAATGGAAGCGATCATTTGAGCTATCATTGTTGGTACATTCCATACATTCCCCGCAGGAGAGTAAGGCCCGGTAAAACTTTACCTAAAAACCCAAAATTTCGTGGTGCCGAGATAGGATTATGTTTTAAAAATTGTAGAGATTCTTCTTTTTGGGTTGAATGGTGTGTTGGGAAGTAGAAGGAAAATTTTTTGGCAGAATTGGGTATTTCTGCGGCTCATTACGCGGACAGATAATCACTCTGCGGGCCGTAGAATGGCCCCAGAGTGAGGCAGTCTTTTGGGACATTTTTTATGTTATTTTCACGGCCCATTATGCGACCGCAAAATCATTTTGCGGGCCGCACTCTGATCGCATATTAGACCTTAATAATTTTCAGATGGAGGTTCTGCGGCGCATTATGCGACCGCAGAACAGGCATGCGGGCCGCATAACGGCCGCAGAGTAGGGCAGACCAACCCAGTTTTACGGCCCCATTTGCGGACCAGAAAAGCATTATGCGATTGCATATGCGATTGCAGATCCTGTTCTGGGCTTCATTTTTGGGTTTTTATAACCCGACTCTACTTTGATAAAATAGATATAATGGACCTTTTTGAGCTAAAATCTAATATTTTGAGAGTGAAAGAGTGCCTAGAGTGGGAGAGTGACCTTCAACGAATTGTCTACCAATTATTTCTCGAACATTGGAAGATTATCAAGTAAAAACTCACTAGGTCTTCACCCTAAAGATAAGATTCTAACCCTAGCCCTTAATTCGGAAATTTAACTAAAAATGGGTGGTTAGCAAGGTAATTCATGGGTATGGGAGTTGTTCATCTTGCATGCATGTGTTAATAAAGGGTGTAGAAAGATTGTGAGCTAAAAATGGTAAGGAATGGGTTGTGGGATAAGGAAATCTTCCATAAAAGGCCTTGAACCCCTAATGCACACGTAGTGGTTAATGAAATGGTCAAATGAGCTGGAACCATGATTATCTTCCTAATTTTGGTTCAATTTGTTATATTTCTAAAATAGAATGAAGTTGCTAAGAAATTCCAGAATATTTTAGAGTTGAGGTATGTCGGCTAAACCCCCTCTTCTTATAATTGATTCCCACGGTGTTCATGTAATTGGTGTAAGTCCCAAATTGATCATTATAAAATTGGTTATACCGAATAAACTTGTGGTGAGAGATATATGTTCAATATGTGTTCCAAAATGCATTTATCATTCTATGTTATCACTTGATAATATGTTCAAAGTATGGTCTGTGTGTTATAAATGTCACGACTTCAAGTCAAGTTTGAATGAAGGTTGTTATGCCAAATTATGTAAAAATCTCTATATGCCTAAGACTCCTAGTTGCTCACATGTGTACTTAATATCTTGAATTGAAAGGCTTTGTTGTTGACAATGATGATGATGTTTGAAAATGAACAAGGTGAGTACGAAATATGAAATACGACCAAGTGCCAAGGATAACATTATAATTGTGGCCAATGAATGGAAAAGATGTGAAAGATGTATGATGTGAGTTGATTGATAGAAAAAGGTAATGTCTCGGGTGAAACGGCCTAGCCGATCGGGCCATGATCAGACTCCATGTCGCACACATGGAGGTGACTATGCTGGAAATTGACATTGGAATTGTGATTGTGGTGGATGTCTCAAATGAGACGACCTAGCCAATCAGGTCGTGATCGAACTCCGTGTAAAAGTACGGTGGTATTGTGAATGATGGTATATCGGTACTAAAGATCTCCCAACCTAAAAACATGGAAATTTACTTAAAAACTCATGTGGTTCCTAACTTGATGTTTTGGTATTGTTTGAGGCTTCTATTGGTTTCATGATCGTTTCTCCCTTGTATTATTATTCATTCTATTGAGATGTTGTTTGGTTATACATACTAGTGCTATTCGACAGTACTAACGCCCCTTTTGCCGGGGCACTGGATCTTTAAATGGAAGCAGGTGGTTCCATAGCAGGCGGTGTTGATCAGCTATAGTGGTACACCCTCTTCCCCGCAGACTTGGTGAGCCCCACTTCATCCCGGAGTCATGTGTTGTATCTTTTGTTCATATTATTACCACGTTTTGAGGTATAGCCATTGCCGGCACTATCATAATATTCTTTGGTATCTTCTAGAGGCTCTGTAGACATAGTGTGGGTTGTATTATTGGTGTTGGGAAAGCCAAAAAATTAATGTTATGTTTGAAACATTTGTTCCACTTCAAACCCTGAAAATGTGTGGGTTTTGAGGTTCTAAAATGAACTAATGGAAATGATTTTGTAATGTATACATGACCTCCCTATTATCTAATTAATGAAAATATGTCTTCTCTTTATTCATGAGTGAGTTTGGGTAGAAACAATCTAATAGGCTTGCTCATCCCGGTTCACTCGGTTGAGCACCGGTCGCGCTCTCCGAGTTTGGGGCGTGACAATATCTTTGCTTCGGCAGTGAATTCTTTGGATGTGATCCCTCTCTTTTCCGCTGCCCATGGAACATCACATCCCGACACAGTTTGGAGGCCAACCCCTTGCCTGAGGCTTTGTTTTTCTTATGATATGGTTCCATGTCATGGTCTTATAGGTGATAGATTCGATTCACAGCTTCAGCTTTGAAATTCACCATTTTGCCGTGAATCCTCGTGATTGGGTTTCTTAACTTGATGGATGGAATATTTGCATAGAATTCCCTCACCCATTGCTCATTTGCTTTGCAAGGCTGAGGGGAAAAATAGATCCATTCCATCGCCACAAGCCTCCGATAGAATTCGAGAAGACGTTCTGGGACATATTCCAGCGATATACCACTTTCCGGGAGCAACTTCTCCATAATCAACTCGGCATAGTACCGTTCCTGGCATTCCAAAGACAAGAACTTGTGTTTGTCATAGTTCTCCTCTACTTCCAAAGGATTGTCATGCGCGGATTCGTCGGAGTTAGAGCTCATATTTAGTTTATGGTACCTGTAAATAAAGTATTGGAGTGAAAACATGGTATGGCTATGAAATATATTGCAAAATGACTTAAACGTGCCAAAGAAATTATTGGATAGTCGAAAACTTGACATAGAAAAAAATTTCAGATTTTCAGTTTTGCAGCACACGGCTCTCTGATGTCGCAATTGCGACATATTCTTCGCAATTGTGAAGGCGACAGACATTTCCAGAGTTAGCAATTGTGAAGGTTGCCAGAGATGATTGTTTTTGCAATTGTGATCACCTCTTCGCAAATGTGAAGAGGCCATCCCAATTGCGATCTCATCGTCCCCAGCAGTACCTTACAGAACAGCCCCAATCTCCAAAAATTTCCAACAAAGGCACACCCAACTCTGAATCAACAACCAGAGAATCCTTCCCAAAGGACTTCAACTCCACAGAATATGTAGGCAACCACCCTACCATTCTGCACCAACACCGCACCAAGACCAGCGTATGAAATATTACAACACACTATATTTGGCCCTAAACCTATGGGAAACCGGTTCTCCATAGATGGAAAATCCCTCCACAAAGCTACGATAGTAGTATGCCCTCATAACAAAGTGTCCTACACACCATCTACAAAATCATCCACACTAGCCGATGCATAACTGATATCGAGTTTACAACATCAGAGACGAATGAATAGGAAGGAATTGAAGATAAATATAGGCTTCAAGAAGAATAAATTCGCACGATAAGGAATCAAGAAAGGGAAGTTTACTAAAGCCCTGTAACTCTTCCATATAGATATTGACGTCTTTGTATTGACCCACAAGATTCTATTAGGTTTGCTCGTAGTCCTATTAATCCAGAGCTCTGATATCAACTTGTCAAGATACAAAATCCCACCAAAGGTCGTAATGATGCCTAACCCGCTTTCTAGGAAAGACAACACCCAATCAATATCAAAGTATCCAATTATTAAGCCATTAATTGGTTCATGATACAAATAACAAAGCGGAA
Organism: Nicotiana attenuata; assembly: GCF_001879085.1. Taxonomy (NCBI): domain Eukaryota; kingdom Viridiplantae; phylum Streptophyta; class Magnoliopsida; order Solanales; family Solanaceae; genus Nicotiana; species Nicotiana attenuata. The sequence continues at coordinate 146,510 of NW_017671604.1, forward strand.
ATAAATATCAAATATTTATCATAAGTACAATTCAACAACAAGGTCTAAATACAACCACAACCATCTAACAACGCCCAAAAGCCCAATGTCACTATATCACGAGCATCTAATAAGAATTACTCGAGTCAGCTAAACAAATACATCTGTTCGAAAAGAAATACATATACATAAAATCGATAAGTATGGAAGGGGGACTCCATGTGCTGTGGATCAGATCAAGTACAGCAGCTCACCATGAAGTCTCCTATAATATCCTACTCAGCCCAAAGGGTACCGCTAATATTGGTCTTGGCACCTGCACAAAATATACAGAAGTATAATATGTGTACAAAACTACGGTACTAAGTAAGTGTCAAGTCTAGCCTCGAAGCAGTAGTAGCGAGAGGTTGCTAGCAGTCTAGTAATTAGATAAAGCATGAATCTGGTATGTGGTATGATATGGTATCATCAAATAAGATATAAAATCTAGATACACGGTTCATACAAAAAATTTAGGCATGCATCACAGATATTAGGAAATCAAATCAGGTGTCAAATACTTAGAACCTCGCATCAAGACATGACATGTCAACAACATTTATATAAATCATCTGCATGAGTCTATGATATGCGCATATGCATGCTCAGGATCCCTTTCTCAATACCTCACAGCACAAATTCATGTGACTGACACATTGATGTTTTGTCCAAAATACATATATTTACTCATTGTTGCCTCACATTCTAGTACTTTTATCATCTTTTGAGTGTTTATTATATTATTTTATGCTTAATATTATATTTTAACTGTGTAGGAATAAAGTTATGTGAAGATGAAACGATTTGGAGCAAAATTGAATGAAACACAAAAAAAAAAAACAAATTGAGACAAAGGGGGGACACTGTTGGGCTCCCCCAAGTGGAAGACAAGCAAAAATGGAATTTCAATTCTAACGCATCAAGGATTTTAACGTGCAAAAATGTACTGACTTCAGCATTAGGCCAGTGCTAGGTGCTGGGATGGACACTGTGTCGCGGGGAAGTCTTCTATTTCGTGCGGGACAAGGTTACTTCAGTCCTACACGTCCCCAACTCATATAAAAGGGGTCCAAAACCTATTTTGAAGGGGGAGGACGTTTTTTAGAGGAAAACACAAGCACAGAGCTGCTGTGAAGGCCGGGTTTCATCTTTTCATTCACCAAACTTTGTAATTTTAGTGTTTCTTTGTACGATTTGTTGTTCGGCTACCCATGTCTATGTGGAGCTAAACTTCACGTTCTAGGGTTGTGGTTCATTCATGACTATTGTTACTTGGATATTGATTTTGATTTCTTAGTTCAATGTATTGGTTTATTTATTCAATCATGTGCTTAATTATTTTATTGCTTGATCACCAATTGAATACTATTTATGAATCTAGAATTGAACTCAAAAGTGGGAATTCTGGATTGCATATAGGATTTAGTAGAGAAAGTTCTTGAACCTGAGCATCGGAGAATGGATTCGTGGTTAGGATAGACATATACCTAATTGCCTTGCTTGGTTGATGTACAGAAATTATAAATGCGTTCTTGTTAGTTCTTATTCCATAGACATATAGACATTAGGTTAGCTTGAATAGGCGAGTAAGAACTCAAGATTTTTATGAGCAATATAAATTCTGTCAACCAATGAACTAAATGAATTAGTTAGTCAATTCAATTGAAGAATACAATAGGAACATTAGATCTCCCATAACCCTGGATCTTTTTCATTACATTGATAACATAAAAATCTAATCTTCCTTTCTTTAGAGTTTATTATTTATTTATTTTTTAGTTTAATTACTTTAGCATCACTACTTTTGAGTTTATTTTTTGCTTAGATAATTGGATAGTTTAATTTAGTTAATAGTTGATAACAAGTCCTCGTGGGTTCGACACTCTATATTATCACTTTATTACTTGACGACCGCGTATACTTGTGTGTGCGTTTGACCGCAACACACACTCCATGTGTCCATCCAAGCACCACAAATCCCGATGTCTACGCTCACAGGGCCCAAAGTAACATTGGTAATCACCTGACTCCGGAGGGACAGATCCAAATCCAAGCGTATGATAATTTCACAAGTAATGATCATTAATTGATCGTTGCATCATGCAACCCGTTCCAATCATAATACTATCAAATAATTTATTATCAATATCCGTTAATATTGTCCTTAGTGCCAAATTTCTCAATTTTCCACAATGTCCAACTCTCCAACTCATGCATATGTGTATGAAATAACATAAGTAGAACGCACCGAACGTAAACCATCAAGTAGCACATTAGAATAAATGCACAAAAAAGCATTTAGAATTCATGGGATGACATAAAGGATTCACTTAAGAGATCAAGCCTCCACCTTTACGTCCAACTCATCAATCAATACTATCGCAAACTGACACTCATCGGTATCTCACAACCCTGCATGTATTTCACCAAAAGAGAAACATGTAAGGGCGGCTCTGAGGGGATGGATCCATATCCACACGATGCATGGTAGAAACCTCATGTCATACTAATAATTGTATGGCATAATGTCGTACAATATTAAATATCAATCCGCTCATAATGTCTAAATATGTCATAGTCATATTAATTCGTATCAAGATCATCAATTCCAAGGATGTAAGCGTCTGCTCAAGAAATAATAAATAATATGTACAAAGACATAATAAATAGAGGTGCGGATGTGTGTTCAGGATGTAAAGTATGACTACGGCTAAATCAAGTATATCAATATCTCAAGAATAGTCAATCATGCCAAATAAAGATATCATAATACTAAACATGATCTCCAGTATGAATAATTAGGCTTATGTAGTCATACAATTAAATAAAAAATAAGTCAAAAAGAACAAATCCAAACAAGGTATAAATAAGCCTATCGAAGCATGAATAAACCATAACACCCACATATATGCTTGTCACCTTGAATATATGTTACCCCCCAACATATTACAATTAGTAAAAAAGGTCATATGTTAAGGTGATCTCCCTCAAATCAACATTAGGCAAGATACTTATCTCTTCCGAAACAAGCCTCAACCGTCCAATAAGCCTTTCCCCTTATATGTGACCTTTAAATGCGCTGAATCTAGCCAAACAATACTTAATGGGGTCAAATAATATCATAAAAATCAATTATAAACAATAAAGCTTCAATCTTTAATCAAATCTTAAAAAGTCAATCCGGGCCCACATGATCAAAATCCGAGTCTAGAGCCACCTCTTGTTGACCTATAACTGCACGAGTCCAAATGTGTAATTGTTTCCAACTTTGAATCCAAATTGCTGTTTAAAACCTTAAAATAAACTCTCTTAAGTTGTAGGTAAAAGCTTCAAATTTTACTCTTAAAATTTATATTTTAGGTGTAGAAATTCATGAGAAATTAAGATATATAATCGAATCCAATTAAAACTTACTTACTCTAAAGATTGGGGTGAAATTCCTCTTCAAAATCTCCTTTTTTCGTTCCCCAACACACAAAAATGGTTAAAATGGGTTAAATCGCAAATTCTGGATATAATATACCCCTGCAGCCAAAATGTAAATTGCATGCGCATCCCACTGCCACGCGATCACGAAGAGTAACCAGGCAGACACTTATGCAATTGCAACCCTCCGCATACGATTGCGAAGAGAAACACACCAGCTCCTGAAATCCTCCTACGTGATCGTGAACTTTCTCACACGATTGATGCTTCACCAGCCAACACAATGTGATTGCTAGACTTCCACACGATCGTAAAGAATAAAACTTCCCTGCCAAACCTTCTACGGGATTGCGACACATGTGACGTGAAAGCGATTCGCAGCACAGACATCAGAAAACGAATAACTCAACTTTCTCAAAATGATTTGAAACTACCTCAAAACTCACCCGAGCCCCCGGGGGTCCCGTTCAATCATCCTAACAAGTTTGTATGCCCTATACAAACTTTTCCAAAGACTTGAAACACTAAAAACAATATCAAAACAAAGAACAAGCATCACACCAAAAATCTCAAATTCTCTTAAGTTCAAAATTCTAACTTTCGACTAGAATTACCGAATAAACCGTCGACCACATTAGGCTCGAACTAAACATACGTATAATTCCAAAATCGTCATATAAAACTATTGGAACCTTCAAAGGACCTATTCAGGATCAAATATCCAGTACATTGACTTTGGTCAACTCTTTAAGCCTTAAGCCTCAACTTAGGAATTAAGTACTCCAAATCACTCATAAACCCTTGGGGAACAAAACTACCCATCCCCACAAGTCATTAAATATCGAAATAATCTACAGGAATCATCAAATAGGAAAATAGGATTTTAAAACTCAAAATGACTGGTCGGATTAATACATAATATTTAGAAGCTCTGCTTAAGCAGAATTTAGAAGCATAGCAGCCACTACAGCTGAGATTGTATGGTTAACACGACTTTTTAAAGAGTTAGGGGTTGAAGTACCATTGCATATTCAACTTTCTGTGACCATTCAAATTGCAGCTCATCCTATATTCCATGAGAGAACTAATATATAGATATTGATTGTCATTTTGTAAGAGAAAAGTTCTTAAAATGAATTATTCAGGCACAACACATTGAGACAACAGAATAACTAGCAGATGTGCTTACTAAGAGTCTTTGCGAGCCACATCATGAGTATTTGTTAGACAAGTTAGGAATGAAAAACGTATTTCATCCCTCAGCTTGAAGAAGAGTGTTGAGGGAAGTAAGCCCCAGTTATTTATATGTAATGTTGTTTGTTAGAGTAATGTAAGGGTGTAGTTGGATATAACTTATTAGGACTAGTTAGACACTCAGTGATAGATAACAATAGGGTAGCTACAGTCTATTTGTATATACATGAAGATTCTATTTTATTTTAGCTTAATGAACAAGCTCTCTCTCAGATTCTTGTATTCTCTTCTTCTAAATTCTTTTGTTCTGCCATATAGCTCAAGCATCTTAACAGTATCTCACTTTATTTTTTTACTAGAAAGATTAAATTGGGTGATTTCATGTAAATACAGTAAAAGCAAGTACTTAGACCATCTTAAAAGCCAACATATAGTTATTCTTATGTATTCAACAAAAGACAACAATGATTGAAAATAGTTGTGAAATACGCAAATTAATATCAAGAGATGTGGTGAGATGGTTGTGATTCCTTTATACTTAAACAAAATGTTTCAGCTTTAAGTATTGGGAGCGAAGACTTTCTTTGTAGGGAGCATTTTGCCCGCTTAGTGTATCTGCCGATACAAGTCCAGATTAATTGAGCCAGTAAATTTTGAATATTGGATGATTAAAGGAAAAAAAACATATACCAAAGTTTTGAGAGTCATATAAATAACCTGTACCTAAATAATTCAAAGATAACTTACCCTTAGACATGCACCTTATAATGCTTGCTATCAAACATTCATCTGGTGTCAAATGATTAGTTTTGGTTGCTTTCAAATATTTGATTTTGTTGTAGTCTTGTAAAGAAAGCATCATCCAAATCGTTATCATTTTTGTCATTTTCAAACTATATATATAGCAGTAGGTTCTGCTGTCTCTCTCTCTCTCTCTCTATATATATATATATATATATATATATATATATATATATATATATATATATATATATATATATACACACACACACACACNATATATATATACTCTTTGAATAAGACTCTTCTCCCATATATCCCCCATTTTAATCTCTTGATATACGTAAACTAGCCTACTTTTCTAGATTTCCATGGTTGCGTTCAATTCAACAACTATTTCAATGTGATCGTAACGTTGCAAACAATTTCACAATAATAGTAAAACCCTATACCAGCAAAGGTCAAATTAAATCTCTTGGCCTTTTTCCACAAATACAGCAAAATATAGTAAAAGGATACTCAAAACATTTAGAAACAAATTTAGTAGTTTACGTGGAAGATTATCAGTGGATTAACTTAAATTTGGTTTTTGACTTGTTTAAAAAGTTCAAGGTTCCTTATGCCCATAAACAACAGTGACATTTTCTTCTAGCAAGTGTCAATGTAAAAAAGTTTTTTCCATTGAACTGGATGTAACTTAATTGTAAGGATGAGTACAATATAATCCAATGATGTCACCGGATTTATTTGTCAATGGGGAGTTGAGAGGAAGGTAAGATACGCCGAGCAATATTTTTTCTTTTTTATTGTCTATCCACCTCATTTACAAGTATAATTAAATTATAACATATATAGTGTCAAGGAAAGAGAAAACAATTTAACGACAACAATATAATCCATATTTTCTTGTTTGGTTTTACTTAACAAACTTGGATTATATTATCTTGTGAAAATGACCTTGGGACTTATTAAAAAACTCATAGACACAATTTTTAATCTTCTAAGAAACTTCCTTAACGAATATTCTACTCCAAAGAAGTGGCCTTTTATGCTTTGTTCATTTCCAGGAATTGACATTTGAAGAAAATGATAATCACGTTAAACGATTCACATATTAATCTTCCCTGAAGGACCATTATTCAATTGGCAAGTGAGATTTTAAGTCGTATCTATTACGTCGTATTGATTCTAAAACCGGTTGCTTTAAAGAAAGTAGGCTGAGTAACTCTTTGTCGGAATCGGCTTCAATTCAATATATTCAGTCAAGAACTTTATCTTATTTGTTGAGAGTACTCAAGTCTACTTAACTCTAGCTAGCTTAAGGAGTTAATGTTATTAGTGATTAAACAAGTAGCTAGTTAGTGTATGTAATGTACATAAACATAATAGTAAATAGAGAGTTAGTTTGTACAGTACATTTCAATCAAATAACAAACTATGTTCTTCTCTCTACTCTCAACAGTCTTCTCGAAGCTTCTTCTCCTTCTTCTTCTAAGCTCAAACTTCCATAGCCATGGAAGTTAACATGGTATCAGAGCTTGCATCGTCGATCTAAGCACAGTCTTCCGCTCGCTCGAACTCTGCGTCACCTCAATTCAAACATACGGTGTTGGATTATCGCAAAGTGACAGAGGATTGAAGCTAGGGTTTCTTCTAAATCACTCAAAATCGAGTTGAATTGAAATTGAAGAAGCTGAAAATGCCAATTACAAATCACGAGAACAATCTCTCACCTGGAAATGACTCTCCGACGACCAGTTCAACTAGAGTCACCACAGTCGATCAAAATCATCCTCTCTACTTGCAACCTACAGATACTTCAGGTAGCTCTCCGATCTCTCTTCAATTGACTGGCTCGGACAACTACGCTATATGGAGTAGATCTATGCGAATTGGTTTGTTAGGTAAAAGCAAATTAGGTTTTATTGATGGAAGTTATCCTAAGTCTAGGTTTGAACCTGAACTCCATGATCAATGGAAAAAAGGTGAATGCAGTAGTTTTTCATGGATAATGAATGCAGTACGACTAGGATTGCTAAGTAGTGTGTATATGCATCCAATGCTCATAAGGTCTGGGAAGATTTAAAGGAAAGGTTTGACAAAGTGAATGGCTCTAGAGTGCTTCTCCACATGCCTAACTCAGGGAACTATGACTGTTGCTGATTACTTTTCTAAGCTCAGAGATTTGTGGGATGAATTTGATGCACTTATGCCTTGCCCTGGATGTCCATGTCCGGAATCTAAGAAGTATGTTGCTCACTTTGAATATCATAGACTTCTACAGTTCCTTATGGGCCTAAATGATTCCTACTCACAAGATAGGAGTCAGATTATAATGATTTGTCCAATTCCAAACATCAATAAAGTCTACTCTTTACTTGTTGATCTTGAGAGTCAGAGAAGTCTAACAAAATTTTACACAAGTGGTACAAGTTGCAGAAGTTGCTGAAGGCAATGCAATGTTTAGCAACAGTGGCCCAGCAGTTCCATGGGGAAATCCCAGGCCTCAGAAGAAGATCCCTCAGTGTGAGTACTACCATTGCAAAGGACATACAAAGGAGAATTGTTACAAGTTAGTTGGCTACCCCTCAGACTTCAAGTCTAAGAAGAAGGGAGGTAGTTCTGGAGCTTATGCAAACTATGCAAGTCCAACAGCAGGTCATGTCCCTGGTGATGCCTGCAATTTCACTAACAACAATCCTCAAATGCTCTTTGGAATGCAGAATCAACAAAGCCTTTAAGTACCTCAGCAGCCTATTCAACACTCCACTCCTTACTTTACACAGGAGTCATATCCACAACCACAGTCATTGCTTCAGAAACCTGTTCAGCAGCCTGCCCCTTTCTTCACACAAGAACAGTATCAACAAATTATCCAGTTGCTCAACAAAGGCATAGATGAAGCCACTTCTTGCAAGACTGCAGCAGCAGGTACTCTGATTGACCTTGTATCTCAGTATGTTAAGAATAGATGGATAGTAGATGCTGGAGCCTCCAACCATATGACATCTACCCTGCAGTTGTTAAACGCTTGCCAGCTTGTTTCAGAGTCCGAAAGAAACAAAGTTCACTTACTATAGCAGATGTAGCATTTAGTCACACACAGAGGGAAACCATCTGTGTTTACTAATCAGGACATCAGTGATGTTTTATATGTACCTGATTTCAAATACAATCTTCTTTCAGTATCTAAACTTACCAAGGAGTTGCAGTGTTTAGTGACATTCTTCCCTGACTTCTGTGTATTTTAGGATCTCTACAGTAGTCAGGTGAAGGGGATTGGTAAGGAGGAACTGGGACTCTACATCCTGCAAGGAAACTCACTACAAGGAAGTTCATTACCTACTCAAGCTAAGTCTTCAAATAATGTAGTTAATGCAGTCAATAAAAGTTGTGTTCCAACTAATAGTGCTAGTGTTTCTGATTCTTGCTCACTATGGCATATAAGGTTAGGCCATACTCTAATTGAGGTGATTAGAAAGCATGAGTTACTCAGTAAGCTGAAAACTTATGATCAATCATATTGTATTGTGTGTCCATTCGCCAAACAAACAAAATTACCTTTTCAATTGAGCACTACTGGTTCAAAAGCTGCATTTGAATTAATACATTGTGATGTTGGGGACCCCAAAGGGTATCAAAATAAGATGAGAAAGGTTCTTTGTTACAATTGTAGATGATTTTATCAGATATACTTGGATCTGTCTAATTGTTTCTAAGTGAGACACCATAGTTGTACTAAAAGACTTTATGAATAAAGTGAAGAATGTATTCCCTAGTTCAGTAAAGACTCTAAGAACAGACAATGGAGGCGAGTTCTTTAGTCATGAGGTCAAAACTCTCATGTCTGACTTTAGGATCAATCATCAAAGCACATGTGTCTACCCTCCACATAAGAATGGGATTGTTGAGAGGAGACACAAAACGATCCTAGATATGGCTAGGTCACTCAGATTTCAGGCTGTAATACCTTTAAGGTTCTGGGAAGAGTGTGTCACCACAGTTGTCTACCTGAACAGACTAGCCTCGAGAGTCACTGCTGACAGGTCTCCATTTGAAATGTTATACTTTCATACTCCCTCATTATCTCATCTGAAGGTATTTGGATGTCTATGCTATGCTGCCACTCCTAATATAGTAGACAAGTTTGCCTCTAGAGTAGCGCCTATAGTGTTCATAGGGTATTCAACTACCCAAAAGGGGTACAAACTGTATGATCTTCACTCTCATAACTCTTGGTAAGCAGGCATGTCATGTTTCAGGAGGACCTATTTCCTTTCAAGCACATGAAAGCAGCAGGAACTCCAATATTTCCAATTTTGGACCTTATGTTTCCTGATGGAGTACACTATATGAATGAGAACAGACATGTTCCATGTCCCTCTACTTGTTCACCTGAGACATCTGCTATCTCTCCTCATCCCAGGGAGACCCATGCACACTTTCCTAATACATCAGAGGCAGAGATTGACACATCTGAAAAAATCCCTCCATTAGCATGCAGTGAGCATACCACATCTGAGCAAGCTCCTTCATCATCTGCAGCCTCTCCAGTGGGTCCTCGAAGGTCATCCAGAGCAAGAAAGCCTCCTCTGTGGTTACAAGACTATGTAACCAAAGGCATCAACCAATCCTTGACTAATCCCTTAGCAGGCAAGAAATTCCTCTCATATCCCCTATCCTCATATGTCACCTATGCACAACTCACCAGTTTATCTACAAGCTCTCTCTGCTTATTCAGCCCTGTCAAAGCCAAAGACATTTAGAGAAGCCTCTGCTGACCCAAAGTGTATACGAGCTATGCAACTAGAGATAGCTCCTATGGAAAACAATAATAGAGGAGGAGGTGTATATGCATGTTGCTGAGGGGTTTAGCAGACAGGGGGGTCCTTGAAGGTCTATAAACTTCACAAATCACTATATGGCCTCAAACAAGAACCTAGACAATGGAACAAGAAGCTGACAGACTCATTGCTGCAGATGGGATTCCAACATAGTCACTTTGAATATTCCTTGTTCACAAGGAAAGCAGGCAGTGACCTAATAATGATCTTAGTTTATGTTGATAATCTACTCATCACAAGCAACAACCGGTCACTATTGAGTTAGACAAGAAAAGTCAATTCAAAATGAAAGACCTAGGTGAATTAAAATTCTTCCTAGGCATTGAATTTGCAAGGTCCAAGAAAGGGATTGTGATGTGTCAAAGGAAGTATGCTCTGGAACTCATCTCTGAGTCAGGGCTAGGGGGAGCAAAACCAGTAGGAACCCCACTTGAGTTGAAGTAGAAATTATTTTCTGAAGAATATGATAAGTGCATAAGAAGTGATGAGAAGCATGAAGATAAACTACTCAAAGATCCAGGAGGATATCCAAGGCTAGTGGGCAGACTTCTGTACTTAACCATGACAAGACCTGACTTAGCCTTTGTTGCACAAGTACTGAGTCAATATATGCACTGTCCAAAGGCCTATCATATGGAAGCATCACCTTAGTGTAGTATGATATCTAAAAGAAGCCCCAGGTTTAGGGCCAGTAATGCCTGCACAGAACACCAACAAATTGAGTGCTTATTGTGACTCAGACTAGGGAGCATGTTTGTAACCTATGAGGTCTGTAACGGGCTATTTGGTAAAGGGGGATGCATTGATCTCTTGGAAGTCAAAGAAACAAGAGACAGTATCCAGAAGCTCAGCTGAAGCTGAGTTCTGAAGCATGGTTTCATGTAGAGCTGAAATAACTTCGCTTATTGGACTATTCAAAGAGCTTGGAGTGGATATGGAATTACCTGTGAAGCTTAGGTATGACAGCAAGGCTGCAATCCGAATAGCAGCCAATCTAATTTTCCATGAACAAACCAAGAATATAGACATTGATTGCCACTTCGTAAGAGAAAGGATTACACAGGGAATACTGAGAACAGAGCATGTTTCAACCAAAAAATAGCTGGCTGATCTACTTACGAAAAGTCTAGGGAAGCTTCAGCATGATTACTTGCTAAGCAGACTTGGAGTACAGAACTTATTCAAGCCATTGGCTTAAGGAGGAGTGTTGAGAGTACTCAAATCTACTTAGCTCAAGCTAGCTTAAAGAGTTAATGTAATTAGTGATTAAGCAAGTAGTTAGTTAGTGTATCTAATGTATATAAATAGAATAGTAAATAGAGAGTTAGTTTGTACAGTACATTTCAATCAAATAACAAAACTCTGTTATTCTCTCTGCTCAATTGTCTTCTCGAAGCTTCTTCTCCTTTTTCTTCTGAGCTCAATCTTTCATAGCCATGGAAGTTAACGTTATTTTCCATTCGAGTTTATGTTATATATATTCCTTGTGAATAAGATTTTGCACAATCAGTCAATTTAATATGTTGTAGAAAGTTAGAATTAGTTTCCAAGAGGTTACTAATTCCATTAATTATGGATAATTACTTTTAAGGTGACGATCTGATAACATAAAAAAATTATATTGTCTAGAAAACATAACCCAAAAGATAATTATTGGAATTGTTTCAAATAAGAAATGAGAAGTAACTACAAGTGTCTAGAAGCAATGTTCCTTAATATTTTCTATTTTTGTACGTAGAAAACGTAACAGCGAGCAAATAAGCAGGAGACGGAGGTGACAGTTAGAGCTTGACTTTAGTATTTTCCTTCTCTAGGATCAAAATTTGATAGAAAATCTGCAACTGTCATTTTCATCCATTGATCTATAGTTACTTGCTGGAAGAAACAATTAACAGATTGATCGATTTGTTTCCCTTGTTTTGACCATAGGAGGGTTGAGTCTAGTTTCAGTTAATCTCATTTGGTCTCTTATTTGGGAGTAGTTAATTAAACGTAATACACTTGACATGAAAGCAACATATGCAACATGTAATTAACCCTCTCTATCTGTTTATTTTTTAAACAATGAGTCTATTTGTATTCTACTTATACTCTTCATTCTTTGGGTTAACCTTCTTTTCCTGTCTTTTTTTCTTTTTTGGGTGGGAGCAAGAGGGTGTGCATATACGATATCATTTAGGATCAAACTCTATGGTCATTTACAGTATAAATTAGGATTTAATTTATAAACATTTATCGTAAAAGAAGGGGAGCCTTGGCGTAACTAGTAAAGTTGTTGCCGTGTGATCAGGAGGTCACAGGTTTAAGGGTAAAGCTGCATACAATAGACCCTTATGATCCGGCGCTTCCCCGAACCCCGCGCATAGCGGAAGCTTAGTGCACCGAGCTGCTCTCTTTTTTTTAGCATAAAAGATTATCTACACCATCAATGCATTTTTACTTGTACATTGTAGTAGATAAAGTACCTAATTAGTCAACTCTTTGGCCTTAAGTTCCAATCTCAACGCGCCCCCTTCTTCCTCTTTGAAAACCCTTAACGCGATGGCCACCCCGACCGCTTCCGGACAGCAGGTGGCAAGTGGGGAACACCAAAATGATCCACCCAATGGTGAGAACACGATGGGAGATGCAGCTAAGCCTACCTATACATACTTGGTTACTGGTCCTAGCAGATATCTTATTAGATTGGAATATCGGTCCCCAGAGATGTACAAGGGCATACCAGCAGTTTTCTTCATGGAACACGAAGAGGAGGAGATGGCGAAAGTTTGCAGAATGGTTGTTATTGGGAAATTCTCTCATAGGAAACCTCTTCTTGACGACATTCGTAGAGACTTCTCTGCAAGGTTTCCGATGAGACGTCCGATGAAGATTGGTCATTATGATGTTAAACATGTTTTCATTGATTTCACGGATGAGGAGGACTTCAAGGGATATTATTTCAGGGACAAAGCCACAATCTTGGGCTCTCCTATGAGGTTGTAGCGTTGGACCAAAGATTTCAAACCCAATGTAGAGACAACTCTTGTACCAGTCTAGATTCATCTTCCAGGTTTAAAGTGGCACTATTATAATTGGGATTCCTTTCTGTGTATTACTTCACCAGTAGGTACTCTCCTGACCATTGATAAAGCTACTGCTTATAAATCTCGACTGAATTTTGCGAAAGTAAAAGTTGAAATTGACCTCGCTTCTCAAAGAAGAGACTCAGTTTGGGTTGGGATTAAAGTAATGGTCTAGAGGATACCGGTTTCTAGCTGAAGGTTGAATATGATTTTGTTCCGGAATATTGTTTTAAGTGCATGCATCAGGGGCACTCAGAAGATGTCTGTTATTCCCAGAAGAAGAGTAGCACTAGTGTTAGGGGGGAGTCTATTAAGTCGACTCAGCGACAGAATAAAAAGAAAATTATGGCACAAACCCAGAAGGAAGGAGGTGTAATTAGAAAGAACGCCCAAATTCAAAAAAGGGAGGAATCTAAAAACAAATGCACAGAACACAAGAGTTGATAATATTAAGAAGGCTTAGGTTGGGAATGTGAAGGAACCCGCAACAGAGAAGTATCAGATTCAAAAAGAACAAATTTCTTCACATGATGCAATTGTGGAGAGACAGACAATGAAGACTAATAAGGCCAGAGCTAAGCACAGTAGCAGAAGATGAATTAAACAGGGTCTCAAAGCAAAGAAAATGAAATGGTTTGTGAGGCAAAAAAGGGAATATTATGGATCCACAGAAGCAATCTTTGGCTAAAAAAGAGATTCTAAAGATTCTAAAGGATAATATAGTGGCAGTAGTAACTACTCAGGATAGTGGCCAGCCTCTTGTTAGTTTACCTGCTATCACATATCCTCCTGTTCTTATCTCAAATTCTTTTGAGCAATTGAAAATCTTGGGGGAAAGTGGTGATTCTCTTCAAGAGATTGGTACACACACAAGTTTGTTAGAGACTACTTACCAAGGTGAAGATTTTGCAAAAAGTTCTAAGAAGGGTAAAAAGGTAATAGAGTTAGCAGAAACTAGCAAACAGACAGAGAGAAGTTGTCATGGTACTCAGAGACCCATTACTACTAGTACAACTACTACAATTCCCTCAATGGTCGAAACTGAAGGCATCAATATAAAAGTTCATCTTTAGGGTCCCAATCAACCAGTGGTAGAACAATCCACTCCAGAGAATTCTATGCTCAACAAACAGATATTAACCTGGGGAAAAATTGCTATTCAGCAGGGAACTCATTTGCCAGTATCAACTGAAATTAGGCACAACACTGATGAATCTCGGCATACTGTGGTTGACGAGACTGTTAGTGAATTCTCTAGTAAGTATGAATCTGATGAATTTGAAGAAGGTATAATTTACCACAAAGACATTGAAGATGATATGAAGAGTGTTAATCAACTGATGAAGAGGCACTCATCAATGCCTTTGCACCTAAAACTTCTTGGACTGTCCAAGAGGAAGAATGTGTTATCTATCAACAAACCAATCAACTAATATTGAAGGGTAATTTATCTCCAAGATTCAAAGAAAAGTATAAGAATTTTTTTTTATTATACACTGAAGACAAGGCCCTATGACTAAAGCCAGAGTCAAATTCATTGAGAGAATGACCCAATCCCAGTTTTCTCAATGATTAGTGCAATCATATGGAATTTTAGGGGGGTTACATTCATAGGGGCTTTTGAAAGATTAAAATATCTCTCTAACATGCATAAGCTTCACTTTATTGCCATTCAAGAGCCTTTTGTAGATTCCGCTCATATAGAATCCTATAAGAGGCTTTTAGGTTTTGAGTCCTGTTATGCTAATTGTAATGGCAATATCTTGTGTTTTTGGAGAGATTACATGACTGCCAGTATTTTATGTGAAGATGATCAATAAGTTACTTTTCAAATAAAGTTGAAGGAGTCAGATTATAATCTTTGGATGGCTGTTGCATATGCCAAAACCAAGTGTGGTTTGAGATTGCCTCTGTAGGAGAGTCTCAAACAATTTGAATATAAATGACATGTGGTGCATAGCTGGGGACTTCATCGTTATTATAAATCCAGAAGAATAAAAAAAAAGAGGAAGACCTTATAGAATGGAGAAGAGTTGGGATTTCATATCATGTATTGAAGAATGCGGTATGGTTGATGCTAAATTTTATGGCCCTAGATTCACATTGTGTAATGGGAGAGGTAATGGTTTCAGAATTTGGGAAAGGTTAGACAGGGTGCTTTTGAATCAGGAATGTAATTTTCATTATCAAAGAATTGAGATCGAACATTTGGCTAGCACGGAATCTGATCATGCTCACATGCTTATCAAATGCGACGACACATACCAAGCTTTTGTTAGCTACTTCAAGTTTTTGAATTCTGGGCTGACCAGTCCTCTTTCTCTGATGTTGTACAATGAGCTTGGGGTATTGAGATTGAAGGAAATGTACTATGGAGATTTTAACAAAAAATGAAACATGTAGCGAGAAAGTTGAGTAATTGATCTAGAGAACATGTTGGGAATGTTTTTTCAGAACCTTAAACAGTGGGAACATAAGATGGTACAACTAGAATTGCAGTTCATAGATGATGATCAATATGAGGATAGAACTGAGCTCCATATGGCTCAAGCACAGTACACTATATGGCTTAAAGTTGAGGAGATTCTACTCAAGCAAAAAGCTAACATTAAATGGCTGGAAGAAGGGGATTCGAATAGTAAATATTTTCATGCTATAGTAAATGAAAGAAGGAAAGGCTAACTTTACATAAAATCAAAACTCATGGGGTCAATGGCTACATGGTGATCAGGAGGTTGCTAATGGAGCCACTGATTTTTTCTCAAAGCTTTTCAGTAAAAAGGAGCAGCAACTTAGTTTGCATTACCTTGATTGTATTGATCTCAGTATTACTCAAGAAGATAATGACATGTTATGTAATATTCCTGGGGAAGATGAGGTAAAAATTGTTGTGTTTAGTATTGATAAAAATAGTGCTCCATGTCCAGATGGTTTTGGAGGTGGTTTCTATCAGAGTTTCTGGGTAATTATAAAAGGTGACCTTATTGAACTAGTCTAGTGCTTTTTAATGGGGCTAATTTAACCAAATATTATACTAGCTCTTGTTTGGTTCCCTTGCTCAAGGTTGATCATCCAGAATCTTTGTCTGAGTTGAGGCCCATTAGTCTTAGTAACGTCTAAAATAAGATATTATCTAAAATTATGGCTAACAGACTTGAAAATGTCCTTCTGAAATTGATTTCACGCAATCAGAGTGAATTTGTATCTGGTAGATTGATCACGGAGAACACTCTTTTAGCTCAAAACATTATTCATAACATCAATAAGGAGAATGAAGTGGGTAATGTAGTGCTTAAATTAGACATGTCTAAGGTATATGGTAGGGTGGATTGGGACTTCATGCTTGCAGTTCTAAGGAAGTTTGGTTTCTCAGAGATATGGATTGATATGATTTGGAGATCTATTTTCGATAACTGATCCTCAATCTTGGTTAATGGGAATAGGAAGGGTTATTTTTATTCAACAAGAGGTTTAAAGTAAGGCGACCCTCTATCACCTGCCTTATTTATTCTTGGGGCTGAGGTACTATCCAAGTTACTCAATCAACTAGTGTCCGATAACCAGTTCAGAGGATTCTACATGCATAGAAGAGGGCCACAAATCGTTCATCTTGCTTATGTTGATGATGTGATAATCTTCTCCTCTTACAGTCCAGCTTCTTTAGACCTGATTATGCAGCAGATAAAGAAGTATGAGGAATGCTCTGGGAAAATGGTAAATTCGGGAAAATCATGTTTTCTAGTAGCACCTGGAACTGAACTTGTAGAAACACGAGACATTAAGAACACCACAGGTCTTAAACATTCTGATTTCCCTATTACTTATTTGGGATGCCCTCTTCATGTGGGGAGAAAGAGAATTTCTTACTTTGGGTACTCAATAATCAAAATAGTGAGAAAGACTGAAGGGTGGCAAGGAAAACTATTATCTATAGGTGGAAGAGTTGTCCTCATTAAACATGTCCTTCAATCTCAATGTTTACACCTCTAGCTGCTAGGGAACCTCCAAAAATTGTTTTTAAACCAAATAGGAAAATATTTGGCCAGATTTTTTTGGGTACACCTGATGGAAAGCAAAGGTATCATTGGAGTTCCTGGAAGAATTTGTGTTATCCTAAAGAGGAGGGTGGTATAGGAACTAGGAGCTTAATGTTTATCAGTGATTCTTTTGCTATGAAGAGACGGTGGAGGTTCAGAACTACTTAGTCCCTTTGGTCTAATTTTTTGAGGGAGAAGTACTGTAATATAGTTCATCCTGCTAAAAAGAAAATATCGCAGAACCAATCACGTTACTGGAAAAAGATGTTTCAGGTCAGACACAAAACAGAACAATACATCTTGTGGAAGTGCAATGCGGTAAAAGTTAGCTTATGGTTGGATAATTGGCTGGAAATCGGCCCTTTAGCAAATATTATGCAGTTTGATGAACCATGTGACACGAGAACTATTAACCAAGTTAGAGTTGGATGCCTTCTAGTAATGTTTCTTTCACTATTTCTTCAGCTTAGCAATGCATTAGACCATCAAGGGGTACTGAATCATTAACTTTGAAGGGTGTTTGGCACAATTTTTTGGGTTTTAAAATGTCTTTTCTCACGTGGAGGATGTTGAAGAGAAAACTGACATTTGACGATGTAATCTCAAGATTTGGACAACAACCCTTCAAGATTTGAAGGGTGTTTGGCACAATTTTCTGGGTTTTAAAATGTCTTTTCTCACGTGGAGGATGTTGAAGAGAAAACTGCCATTTGACGATGTAATCTCAAGATTTGGACAACAACCTATCTCCATGTGCCACTATTGCAGAACACCACAAACAGATACTATGCACCATAATTTTGTGAATGAGGAAATAGCAGAGAGAATCTGGAAACTATTTGGTGGCCCTTTGCTTATCATATGCGATGATAGTCCTTTCATCACTTTACTCAGCAGATGGTGGAATTGCAAGCCAAAAGACAAGATTCATCAGGTAATTTTGAGAATTATCCCCATTGTAATTTGCTGGAAACTTTGGAAAGCTAGATGTGCTTTAAATTATGGGGGTATTAAACTTTATTTTGCTAGAGTCCAGTTTAATGTCTCTAATCACTTAAAGTGTGTCATTTTCAAATATAATGTTCCTTTCGATAACTCTGTAATATGGTATAGGTTGTGTACCTTATTTTTATCCTTAACGCCTAGATTAAATTGTATGAAGGTAAGATGGGAGAGGCCTAACTTTGGGTTGGTGAAGCTTAATACTGATGGTAGTAGGCTAAATGATGGTATGACTGGTTCTGATGGTATTGTGAGGGACCATAGAGGGGAACTAATAATGGTGTTTGCTCATGCTATTTGAAGTGGAACTAATAACATGGTGGAAGCATCTACAGCATTATATGAATTAAGATGGTGTCATTCAAATGACTATGATAGAATTGTGTTGGAATGTGACTCTCTTCTTGTTATTGACATACTGAAAAGTAAAAGTAAACCTCCTTGGCAACTGGAGGATACTATTAGAGAGGCTTTACAGATCCTTCAACAACAAAATTGTGTGATTCAACATTATTATAAGGAAGCTAATCAAGTAGCGGGTGTCCCTTGCAAAATGGAGCCATGATATACAAAATGTGGTTCTTTTCAGTCGGATGGAATTACCCACACATGCTATTTGACCTTACAGAAAGGACAAGATGCAAATGCCTCCTCTTAGGCACAAGATTATTAAACGCAACTTCTACAATGCATAATTCTTTTGAAGCATGGTCTTTTTTTATTTTATAAACTGCCCAGAGGAACTTTGTATAAGAAATTTGGTTGTTGGGACCGTTTGTTTACTTTTGATACAGGACAGGTAGCAGAACATGGAAAGCTGCTGAAGCTTGGGATCAGCTATATGTATCACCTAGACTTTTTATTATTCAGAGGTTCTTGGCTTGATGTCCCCTCCACTTTTTGTATGCTCCTGATTCTTTGACATACAGGGTTATTATTAAATATAAAAAAAATTAAAATAAGCGTACCTAATTAATAACCTAGTTGTTGACTTGTTGTAGACAAAGGTGGTTAACTTAACCATTTTGAGGTGTTAGGAGGACGATGATTTGTGTGTTTGATGGAATAGGGACTGAGCTAGAAGTTCGTTTATGAAAGTTGGGTGTGGTTTGAGGAAAGCCCAGCAAGCAAATGCTCACCAAAATTGTACTAGTCCACTAATTATTCTTTTTTCATTTCATATGAACTATTTACGGTGCAACTATTCACAAATGAGAAAATGACCCTCTATAGCCCCTCAAAATTTTAATAGCCCATGTTTTTCCCCATTGACACGAAATGTCCCTCCGGCCCAAACAAATTACATTTAATAGCCCGAAATGTCTATTTTGTATATTTTTGTATAGTGACAGTCTATTTTGTATATATTTTGTATAGTGACAGTCTATTTAGTATATTTTTTGTATAGTGACAGTCTATTTTGTATATTTTTTGTATAGTGACAGTCTATTGTATATAAATTGTATAGTGACAGATTTAGTATAATTTTTTGTATAGTGACAGTCTATTTTGTATAGTGACATTCTATTTTGTATATTTTTTTATAATGACAATCTATTTTGTATATATTTTGTATAGTGACAGTCTATTGTATATATTTTGTATAGTGACAGTCTATTGTACATAAATTATACAGTGACAGTCTATTTTGTATATTTTTTGTATAGTGACAGTCTGTTTTGTATATGTTTTGTATAGCCATGGTCTATTTTATATATATTTTGTATCCCGAGTACTTTTATCTATCAAACGTGTATAGACTGTTGTATGATGTATAAAAGTGTATATATTATTCTTTTACCTAACCTTATCTATCCAATGTGTATAGACTATTTTGTATGAAAATCTATAATTGAGAAGCTGCTGACATTTCTATTAAAACAAAAATCAAAAGAAAGGTAATGAACAAAAACAATAGGTCCACCTCGCAAAAAAAATAAAGTAATTCTATTGAAAAAGAAAAAAAACCGAGAGAAGTAAAATGTACAAAGGCTATTGTGTATATGTGGACAAAGATCAAACTTGTTTGTTTTGTTTACTTATTTACTACTTGTCTTCATCTTCGTTCGTTGATTATCTGCCTTTTACCTTAACCTCCTTTTCTTTTTGTATGTCAAACACGAAATCGGCAGCTTCAATCTAGATGCAAGTAAAACTCATGTAGCAAGAAGAATAGAGTAGTATCGGCTGATGATGATACAAAATATAAGAATTAGTGTTCAGGTTACAAGGGCAGATCTAAATTTTTTACAAGTCTAATCACTGAATGTCTGGAGTCACTAGTAAAAGTCCCTTGTGCTATTCGTACTTTCAACAACTTAAGGGAAGGAAGAATCCACAAGAATAGGTTTATATCGAGCCTCATCCAACTCAGACTTCTCTTTCCCTAGGAATCCTAACTTAGTAATATTGACTACACTAACGATGTTTATAACTTTTGGCGACAAAGATTTGCTTATTCAGATGCATCGTCATGATCCATGGATGTTGTGGTGGCTCCAGCGTCAACATGCTCCTCTTCCTTAGGCTGCTCCTCTGGTGTTCGGCTAGCTTTGATGTTGAACCAGCTTGAGGCTTATGAGTAGCTTCAACAGGAGGCTGCTCTGGTTCTTCAGCTGGCTTCGATGTTGAATCAGCCGGAGGCTTAAGCGGTGTATCAACAGGAGACTTCTCCGGTCCGGTGCTTTGGTTTTTCAGTTACCAGCCCTTATTATTGTTTTTAGGCTATGACTTGTATGGGTTCATTTTGTGGCTACCAAGTGATATAAGTTTGGCCCGAGTGGCTATAAATAAATTTAGCTCACTCGAAAATGTTAATCAGAATTTATTTGAAAAAAAAAAAAAACACAAACAACAAAAGAGAACGATGTGGTAATCTTTGCACTTCTGTAGTTTTACAATATTTTACAAGCAAGAAAAGCAGATTCATTTAACCCTATTTTCGAACCATAGGAGAATTTTCCTTAATAAGTGCAAGTAACTTTTGATTTTAATTAAATTTGTTTTTTCCCTTC
Source organism: Nicotiana attenuata (assembly GCF_001879085.1). Classification (NCBI taxonomy): domain Eukaryota; kingdom Viridiplantae; phylum Streptophyta; class Magnoliopsida; order Solanales; family Solanaceae; genus Nicotiana; species Nicotiana attenuata. Next base: position 167,851 of record NW_017671604.1, read on the forward strand.
CCAGACTCCAATAGGGGGATTATTGTAAATTTGTTTTTTTTTTCTTGTTAATCAGAAAGTGGTTAACCAATTATACACTTACGCCCTAAAGTTTTCAACATGATCCCCAACCTCAAACTAGTGAAATAAACATGGAGCCTTTAAGAACGGTAAAAATATTCCAGGGGAAGAACATTTAAAAAATAGTCTTAACACCTGAATACTAAGGATCACAATAGCCAAAGAAGCTGAGCCATATATTATTTAGGATAGATCAAACAGAAAATAATGCAACTATATTAAACATGATGTGGGAAAGAATTGTACACGTTGAGTTTCTGTATGAGAAAATATCTCCAAGTATGTTGGTTATGCTATTGCTGTAGATGTTGGTGTTGCTGTAAGTTGATTAGCTTATAGTAGGCTCCATCCTTGTTCTCTACCAGTGCAGAGTGAGTTCCTTGCTCCACTATTTTCCCATCTTGTAAAACAGATATCTGATCTGCATTTTTTATGGTGGATAATCGATGTGCCACAATGACGGTAGTCCTGTTTTTCATCAACCTGTCTAATGCTTGTTGAACTATACGCTCAGATTCCATGTCAAGAGCACTTGTAGCTTCATCTAACAGCAAGATTTCAGGGTTCTTTAGAACAGCTCGGGCAATGGCTACCCTTTGCTTCTGTCCGCCGGACAGTTGAACTCCTCGCTCCCCAACTTGAGTCGAGTAGCCATGGGGTAGTGCACTAATGAAATTATGTGCATTAGCAAGCTTAGCTGCTTGAATCACTTCTGCCTCAGATGCTCCCTCTTTTCCATAAAGGATGTTCTCATAGATTGATGTGGCAAAAAGTGCTGGTTCTTGTTGGACCAGGCTAATGTGCTTTCTTACAGACTTGAGCTTTAGCTTCTTGATGTCTTTCCCTGTGTAAATTCCCATCACCAATATGGTTAAGACAATCTTAGCTGAAAGTTGGAACGTTTCTAGTTCAAAACAATATAGGTATAAACTTACCATCAATGATCACTTTCCCTGATACTGGATCATAGAACCGTAAAATGAGCGAGAGTACTGAGCTTTTACCAGAACCACTCTGCCCTACTATCGCCATACTCTTTCCTGCATGCACTCTCATATTGAAGTCTTTGAAAATGTGAACATCGGGTCTTGCAGGATAGCAGAACTCAACATCCTTAAACTCAATTGAGCCCTCAACCCTAGTTACCTCCTCTCCAGTGTCACTTAATATTTCTGTCCTTCGATCAAGCACCTCAAATACTGATGCTACCATTTGGTTTCCTTTTATAAGATCTGGCGCCATTGCAAGGGTCTCTCCCATAGCCAGAGCGGTTACAATCAAAACCATAAACGATTTCATAACAGATTTGAAGCCGGCTATTTCCTTCCCCATCAAAACAGAACCATACCTATACAAAGTTTAGGAAGAATACATGTTAAACTATCGCGAGCTCATCTTCATAAGGTAGGGGTAAGGTCTGCGTACACATTACTCTCCCCAAACCCCACTAATGGGATTACACTGGGTTTATTATTGTTATTGTTGTACATGTTAAACTACTGCGAGCACAAGTGAAAACCATATTGGTACAAGGCCGTAAACTAAGTAATATAAACAACTGTTATAATGTATGGGACTGGCTATCTACTTCACTAAACTAGTACTTTTTTCTCTTCTAGATGGTTTGTAAATATGTGAAAGAAGGTGATAAATTTATCCAAGAGTCCCAAAATCGTTGCAGTATGTAATGGTGCAAGTATGCAAAGCACTTCACTCTGAACTACAAGCTGCATTCCCACCCAAAGAAAACCCCAACAATAATTAAGATAAGTAAAAACTTGAGCAACATACCATAAGGCAAGGGCGTAAGAGGAGAAGATGAAAAACTGAGAGACTCCATAAAAGATACCGGCAATCTGACCCCTGCTAAATGACCGCTTTGCAGGTTCAACAAGTTCACGAGCATAGAGATCAGTTACCTTCTCCTCAGCGCAGAATGCTGCAACAGTTCTGATGTTACTTACAGCCTCACCGGCAAACATATTTGCTCTAAGATAGGCTTTGGTCAAGTCACCACCAAAGCCTTGCATAAAGAGTTTCTGCAAGAATAACAATACCTATCAACAGAATGATATGAAAGATATAATGACACATGCTGATGAAGGGAAAAGATTGAACCTCACTGATGTGACCACTAACGATAAGTGGATACATAGCCATGACAATAAGGGTGAGCCTCCAATTCAAGATGAATGCAATGATGAAGGAAGTGACCACCAAACCTACATTCTGTAGGAGAATAGTAGAGCGATCAACCACTACAGTTCGCAATAGAGTAGCATCACTTTCCAATCGTGATGCAAGTGTAGAACTTGAGTTTTTCATCTCATCAAACCATCCTATCTCATTTCTTAGCATAGCTGCAACCAAATATAGAAAAATGTTAGGGACTTTTTATTTGAATAGAGGACAGACAAAAAGAAGGGCAGATACAAAGAAAGCAGATATCAACGCGAGGTTTCAACAAGTTGTAGCAAAGGTATGATTCAAATTTATATGAAATCATTAATCAAGACAAAATTCCTACATTTGAAAGTCATTTAAAGATATAAATAAGCAGCCTGTCGATTAAAGGAATGATACTAAAAAAACAGAGATGAGTGAATCATATTCTAAAATTAAATATGATGAATAATATCAACGCGATGAACCACAGTTTTACAACACGACAAACTTATGCAATTGCAGGTCTACATATTTACACGAAAAGCAACCTCTCATACAAGAAAAACATTGCTTATTATATGATTACCAGAGAACATCATTTCTCTCACGCGAAGGGTAAGACGCTCTCCTATGATTCCAAAGCAAGTATGTGCAATGGCGTGAACAACGACGGTTAATACTGCACCACCACAAAACAGGAAACAGATCCTCTTCACTTCATGGCGTGTTGTGTCCCAATCCATGTAGTAAGACACAAGGGCTTGTGACACCCCTAAGGCAAAGAGAGGCATCTGAGCTCCAGCAATAAATGCACAGATAGTTCCAATAACCCCATAATACCAGTCAGGACGAATCATGGAATACAATCTCCTCGCGGAAATATTTGGTGAGTAAACATCCTCTACACCATCAGCGCCAATACCGCTAACAGATTTTTCAGATCGAAAGCTAGCTCCACGACTACGTGTTGTTGTTCGGGATAACTCACAGGAATACCTTATGCTGCTTTCGCGTGAATACCTTATGCTGTAGAAAAAAGATCAAGCAAATTAACCATAAAAATAATTGAAAGATCAGGTCTCACAGCTTACAAGCAAGAACTACCACCTTTTATAATTTGTTTGAGCCTACATTAGCAGAAAATTTTCAAGTATCACCAGAACAGTAGCACTAGTCGTCAAAAGTACGACAATGTAATGCAACAATAAAGAGGATATCATGATATTTGGATATATTAGGAAGACAATGTATCAGCAGGTAAATCTTGTACCTAAGTGGTCGTCCCATGGTAGGCCCTTGAGAAGGATGGCGATGCAAAGAAGCTGCTTGTTGAAGTTGAACAAGTGATGCATAGGCACCATCTGGTTTCGAAATAAGCTCCTCATGACTTCCAGTTTCTACTATCTTGCCACTGTTTACAACAGCTATAATATCAGCATTTCTAATGGTAGAAAGGCGATGAGCAACAATTACAGTTGTTCTTCCCACCATCACACGATCAAGAGCATCTTGTACACTTTTTTCAGACTCAGCATCAAGTGCACTCGTAGCTTCATCTAATAGAAGAATTGATGGATTCTTCACTATAGCACGAGAAATTGCAATTCTTTGCTTCTGCCCCCCAGATAACTGAACCCCCCTTTCGCCAACCTGTAAATGACACAGCTTCAGATATCTATTATGTTTTATTAAAGATTACAGTCAGTCAGTCTTATGAGGCCTTTCTTGAATATTTCTGTGAAAAAAGTGAAGACAGAAAAACTCTAGTTGAATTTTTTTTTCCTTAAGTAGGAGTTTTGAGCTAAGAAAGTTTCTTAATCCTTGGGATTCTTAATTATGTCATAATCAATAAGAATATTCTGCACAATTTTTTTAAATATCCTTTTCGTTGACATATTTGATAGGAATATACAAAATATTTTCTATAATTCTCGACTTCCAAGACAAGCATTCCAACTCGAGACAGTGAAGTGACTTGAGTTTGTTCTTTTTAAGAAAGAAGGTGATACTAATAAATCAATAGAATAGCTAATAATTGCCTAAATAGTGCCTCCGAATACTGAACACTTAACGAAAAGAAAAGCAGCACCAGAATTCTTCTCCCAAAATGCCGCTGGTAATGCATTGTGAAAGAAAGTCCTTGTAACACGCAGGAAAAAGAATCTATTCTCAGCTATTGGAAAGAGGTATAGTGCCAGAAATCTCCAAAAGACCATTTAGCTTGTTTGTTGGCTGAGAGTAGCCGAAATAGTTACAAAGACAATACGAAGAAATCCAATTTTTAGAGGACGAACTCAATATCCAAACAATACTACCATGAATACAACAATGAAGGAAAAGACATTTTTGGAACAATAACCGGAAATTCAATCAACCTATACTTCTTGACCATAGGTGCAGTCAAAACACTCAAGTTAGTTGACCAAATCCAGTGCCGATCCCACACCCACATCCGAATTGTGTCGGATCGACATGGGTTTGGCAAGGATTTTGAAGGATCTGAGCAAGATAGACTCATATATCAAAACTCAAACCCTGATACAGTGAGAAGAAAGAAGAAAGTTTTGGGAAGTTTTGCGTGTAAAGACGCAGAAAGTTTTGCGAAGGTTTTGTGCTGTAGTTGCTATTTGCTATTAGACAGCCACACAAACACTGAAATTAGCTATGTGAGAACATTTAAGGCACAATCATAAGCAAGTACTTATTTAGTAATAAATAAAATAAAAAAATAGAAGCACCCATTTTATTCTCTTTGCTATAGTGTGACATCACCTAGTGCATGTAAAGGACAGAATGTACCTGAGTTTCGAACCTATCCGGGAGGTTGTTGATGAAAGTCATTGCTTCTGAAAGTTTGGCCGCACGTGCAATATCTTCTAGGCTAGCATCACCTTTTCCATAGAGAATGTTCTCTCTAATGGTTGTAGCGAAAAGGGCGGGTTCTTGATTTACCAGCCCTATTTGCTGTCTCATCCACTTCAAGTCCAGGTGCCTAATATCAGTTCCATCCAATAGTATATGTCCCGAGAGCGGTTCATAGAAGCGTTCAATCAAAGATATAACTGTACTTTTCCCTGATCCACTTCCTCCCACAAGAGCTACAATCTTCCCTGATGGAATATCAAGAGAGAGCTTCTCAAAGATTGCCACATCGGGACGAGATGGATAGCTAAAACATACATCTCTAAATTGGATGTGCCCATCTACTTTGCTCAGCTGCTGACCACTCTTGGAGCTGGTTTTACTGATAGTATCTCTTTCAATCATCTCAAAAATAGGATAGGCAGCTGACTTAGCCCTGAGGAATGCTGTAATATCTGGCGCTGCCTGCCCCAGTGACCTGAGAAGCAGTTAAAGCTTAATTGAAGCCATTATTCCTCATAAACACTACAAAAGCTGGGGCTAGCGGAGCACCTACTTTATGACTTTCCAAGTGGCATAGACACAAAAAGACCTCTATAAACTACGGAAGAAGTTTGACCAAGTATAGAAGTAACAAGTGACTAGATCAATAAGGATGAGACACCATGTCAGAGGCATCTGTTTTCTCACTGAGTTTTTGTTAGAGCATTGCCTATAAAGGGTAACCTTGCGAATTGCTCCAAATTTTGAAACGTCAAAATGGTAAATGCACGTATATCTATCCTGTAACCAATAGAGATATCTTGAACAAACAATCTTCTTTAAACACAAATCAGGTCATTGAGATCCTCACATTACAAGACAGCAAAACTATGCTGTTTCAATTCAGTGCAAATGGTTGAGCCTAACACAATAGCCTGCTTTATCAGCAAGCCACAACTAATCTGATATCTTCTGTTTAATACAGAAAAGTTTAGCTTGGGAGACGAAAAGTACACTTGGTGTTCTTCACATCCAACAACTATAAAACTTTGAAGCTATAGTACAAAGATCAACTTTATCAACATACAAGCATTATGAATTAACATTGCTTTAACACGACAGCTCAATCTATCAAGAATGTCTACACTGGCATGAAAGAGATTAGTCGTTATATATCATATGTAAGTAGTGATGAGATTCAGAGAAGCACAAGAAAAGAGGGGCACTAGTCTCTGTTAATAGTTGTAATAGTTTAGCTGTTTAAGATTATGTTGTGGAAGCATTTCGAAATTGAGTATGAAAAGGCATGAAAAGCAAAAAACTTACAGGCCAGCAATGACAACATTGAGCATGGTGGTGAAAGAATCTCCTCCATTTGCAATATTCTTGTGCACGATAATGCTAGTGAACCACACAAGCAATGACCAAGAAAGGAAAAGGACACAATGCAAGGTGCCCAAACCCATGCCCTTTGCCAATCCAGCTTTCTTTCCATACTTATAAGTGTTCAACAAGGCACCTTTATACGATTTAACGGCCTTCTCTTCTCCAGTAAATGCTTGCACTGTTCTAACATTAGCTACAACCTGATAATTGCAAACGATCACTAACAACAATCAGGGGGATTTAAAAAGTGGAATTGGGGTACTATTTATATGAGTACGAGTAAAGTATGATCATTTCTTAAATAAATTACTCTACCATAATTTATATGACACTCTTTTCATTTTGGAACCTCCAAAGGTTTGACACCACCAATTTCTGTTCAACTTTCAAAAATTCAAATTCATTGAATTATTCAAATTTTAAACTGTATGTGATATTTTCTCCATCTAGCTAACTCCTCAACCAGCTGAGAATTGCTTTTCTTGAGCCGATGGTCTATTGAGAACAATCCCTCTACCACCACAAGGTAGGAGTAACGTCAATGTACATACTATCCACCCCAGTATAAACTGTGGGAATCATTATTTTAATATTTTTCTTCCACAATCACTAATATATAATTTAAGTCAACTCTACCACCTTAAAACATATGTCCAGTCATATACCATCATAAATATAGGGCAGCTTGGAGTACATATTGACATTATCAGTTTGACATGCTAAGCAAAAGACTTTTGTCAGACAGTTGGAGCGCATACCTCTTCGGCAATTTCTCCAGCTTTAATATAGGATTTGCGAACTCGGGCGATGAGACCAGTAGCAATGTAGGCATAAATACCACCGGCGAGAGCGATCAAAGGCACAATTGAAAGAGTCACCAAGCTAATTTGCCACACCCTTATGAACCCAATTGTAAAACCAGCAAAGAAACGGCTGACATAGTGCATGAAATTCCCCACCTGCACCGCCCCTCATATCCACAATCCTCATTAAAATGCTTGTATTCACAGTTAATTTTCGCAATGATAAGTGCCCAATGCTCATCAATGAACTATACAACATTAAAGAAAACAAATTCGCTTTTCTTGTTTTGAGCAATTTGAGCACTATACAAACTCTTAACCAGATTTAGTTTTTTATTTACAATCTCCCCTGTCCAATATATTTTACTTTTTATCATGTCATACGTCTCAATCTTACCGTAAACAAAAGTTTGATATTTAAGTTGAGAAAAATAAAAAGACGACCCTAATATTTGCCAAATTTAAACTTTAATTCCATATTCCATATTTAGAGCCTCTTTGGCCAAGTTTGTACAAAGTCAAAAGTATTTTTTGGTAAAAAAAAAAAAAGAAAACAGCTTGTTTTGCCAAGACAGATAAGTGCTTTTGAGCACCACGAGAAGCAATTTATTAAATTTTTCAAGAAAAAAATAACTTTATCAAAATTTTATAGTTTTCAAATTATCCTCATTAATTTAATTTTTCTTTTCCTTTTTTGTTTCTACCATCATTTTTTATTTTTCTTATTGTTTTCATCATTTTTTATTCTTCTTTGAAATATTCTCTACTATAAATAGATCTCCTCTTTTATATAGGATTTATGGAATTCATTTTCAATTTATATTGAACGATGCATATTGATATGCTTGAATCATCATATAAACAATAAGTAATGTGATATTTCCAATATTATATTTTTGGATAATTATATTTATATTAATTAAAATCTTTAATATATTGTTTTTATTTTATATTTTACAAATTCCATTCTCTATAACAAATAATACTAGTTATAAATTGAATATTTACTGTCCTTTGTATAATTTGATACTCAAAAATATTTTAGAAAGATTGGCAAAACACAATTTGCTTATCAAATATTGCAAAAAGCACTACCAAAATAAATCGGCCAAACACAAATTACTATTCTCCAAAAGTGCTTTTTCGAAAAGTATATTTTTTAAACAAAAGTACTTCTCAAAATAAATAATTTTTGACGAATTACCAAACCACTTTTAGTTGGACAGGGAGGGCATTTTAGTTAAAAGTCATCCTACTTTAGTTTCAATTTATTATTTAATCATAGTAAATTAATATGATTTGATGAAAATAATAAATATGAATATTTTTCTTAGATATATAACCTTACGTAAAATAAGAAAATGGAAAAGACATAAACCCTCATATTATTTTCCTTTACCTTTTTTTCCCTAATATTCTTACCCTTTGACTTTAAGAAGAAAAATTTCTCAGAGTATATGGTATGGATTTCTAATAGAAAATATTGGAGTATGTAAATTAACTAACCATCGGTTCTGATTCAAATAGGGATCCATTTGTTTAATAAAAGTAAATGGTGCGGATACATCAATAGCATGTATGGGGAACTAATACTTAATATGACCAACATGAGTCACATGGAGTTCTTTTTCTATTACATTATTGTTCTTCGAGCATTGATGAGTATCACATTCAATTTGAGAAACATTCCGAAGTAGTAGTATTAAAACAAAAGAAGAATAAATTTTAATCACATTCTACTTGGAAATCCAGCTGGCCAACAGAGAAAATAACTCCAAAATTTAATATTGATTTATAAAAATAGAAACAAACTCAAGAACTAATAAATGCCACCAAATTGCATTTACTCTTTCTCCAGATCAGCTACAGGAGAGTTAAAGCCTTTCCCTACTTTTAAGACCTATATCCCAACTTTTCCTTCCATATAATGAATAACATGATGTAATCTGAAGCTCCCAACTACTAACCAACTATAGAAATTCTTATTTATTTATTTTCCCTTCTCTATAGTATTCTTTTTCATAAATTCCCAAAAAGGGATTTTTGAAAACATAGTTTAACAGTGAATGAGTCCAGAAAGAAAATATGAATTTGAAAATGATGGGAAATGGAAGTACCTTCTCAGAAATAGCATCTTGAACAATAATAATATCACTGGTAATTGCAGAAATTACTTGTCCAGTTGAAGCTTCAGTGTCAAAAAGACTTATATCTTGATTTAACATGGACTTCAAGTATGCCATTCTCATCTTTGCTGCTTGCCTTTCTCCACTGTGCATCCAACAAGCCACCTCTTTTTTTTACAAGAAAATATATAATTAGTAGGAGAAGAAGAATTTAGATGTCCTTATGTATGTAAAAGAAAACCAAAGTTGATCAAACCTATCCATGATGAAAATAGTACCACCACGCTTAGGTACACAAAATCCAATGCGTACTGCAAAACAACAATCCAAAAAGAAGATAATTAAGTTGCTCCAGAATAATGATAAATAAAAAAAAGGAAAACATAAACCATTAACTATTCGGATTTAAATTTTGAATACTTAAATAAATTATCTAGCATTTTCTTCATAGAAAATAGAGTAATGTTAAAATTATGCATACCTTGGCAACTTTGTGAGAAGTTTCAGCAGGAAAAAGATAAGCGAGACCAATAATATTTATCAACTTCCCAAAGAAAATGAAGAAAACAGGAACAGAAGCACCATGTACACAAGCACCAATGGATCCAAAAAACATCAACAAGTAGTCATAGACATCAGCAAAAGAAAACAGCTTCAACAATGAAACTTTTCCAGGCTTTTTGCTATCTTCTTCTTTCTGCTTCATCTTTGAAGAAACACCACCCTCCCCAGATACTTCATGACCTTGCTGCCTCATTTTTCTTCTAATTATAACAGTAGAGAAAAAAGGGGAAGAAAGATGAGGTAATAATTATTAGGCTGGTTAAGGTAATATAGAGAGATAGACAAGCCAAAGGAATGAGCATACACGGTAGTATGTTGCAAAAAATTCTACAACTACCACCACCATAGTTTCCGAAAAACTCAATCTCTATTCTATTATTTTTATAGACACTAATTTAATTTAACTTATATATATATATATACATTGACAGACTGACAGTCTAAACAATAAAGAATTTTTTATATTTGTTGTTTAACTTGTTGTTCTAGGTTATTTTTTAATTTATTACTTATTCTTCATGAATAATTATTTGTAATTACCTTTTAAATGACTTAATAGTATAAATATTATATTATGTATTGAAGTTAAACTCTAAGACTCCTTGGTATGTATATATAGCGGACTTGACATACAGTTGAATCTCTGTTACAAAAGTATAAAATGAAAAGAACTTAAATTATTGGGGCTTTTTTCTCAAGAATTTTGCCGCAGGAATTGAATTTCATCCACTCCCTCTATCTACTTATCTGGAAGCATTAAACACCACCTCTTGAAACTTAGTTGGCACAACAATAGAACGTAGTAGATACTTTAGGCTGGTTTACAAAATACTATAAGTTTCCGTAATAGCTAACCAAATGGTCATTTATACAGCTAAAAGTATACTGCGGAGAAAATTTTCCATAATTATATATCGTTCTGACAAATTAATCAATTTTATTTAGAAATATTTGACGTTTTAAAAAACAACAAGAACCATTTATTAAGTGCTTTTTTTTTTTTTACCACTTCACCTTTATGCTCCAATGACAAAGTGAAGCGTTTAAAAGAAAGATACATCTAAAAAATATTCTTATTGCTTACCCTAAAAAGTGGATAACAATTAAATATATAATGTGGTTTTATAAGGACACGTGATTATGAAGATTAATAATGGAAATTGACAATAAGATAATGCAAACCAGTGTTTGAATGGAATTCAGCCCTCGAGCTTGAGTACCCTCGAACTGATTGGTGCCAAGCTGATGAACAAGAATATGAGCTGAAGAGAAAGTGTTATATTGCTTTGATACGTGAGAACAATATCAGATTCCAAGTCCTTACAAATGATTGGAACTCCTCTTTATATAGTAGAGGAATTCTAATTATGGTATAACTCTAACTACAGAAAGAAAATCTCATTATTAGCTAATTAACTATCCTTGATTTGATCCGTTCCGAGATTCCCGCCATGATTTCGACCAGTCACGACTCTCTCGCCTTACTGTTATTATGCTACCTTCGATTTTGCTCGATGTCTGTCTCATTCGGTCTCAATCACTACTGGCCATGATCTTGACTGGTACCTCGAATCTCGAACTCGGTGCCTTGTCCTCGTGCCTCGGTCCGATCTATTACAGGATCGATCTTCGATCCTTCACACTGGTCTCGATAAATCAGTAAAATCGGATGGGCCCGATTTTAACCGTATACACTTACAATTAAGACTATTAAACATCTTTTAAGGGCATACAAAAACATCAAAAGATATGTGATATGATTAACATGATGTTCTATCATTTTATTACGCACAATTTTGCAAATTGTAACTATAGCACCGCTTATTCCAAGTTGGTAGAAATTAACAATCCTAAATAACTATATTCTTATAATTAAGACTATTAAATATCTTTTTAAAATGGTAAGCAAAAATTTTAAAAGACACATGATATGAGCAAGATGTTGTATCATTTTATTACGCACAATTTACAAACTAAAAACACGTTTATATGATTACAAGATGCTAGAAAAATTAACCATCCTAAATGGCTAAAACATTAAATATTGATTTAAAATTTGACAGTCGAAACGAGTGAAGTAAAATGGTACACTCTTGTTTACGGGAACTCAACATTTAAGAGGAAGTCAGCATATAGCCGCCGAGAGAGTTGATTAGTAATTTGGTGGTGCATGTGAAAACGCCGAAAGAATGATCAGAAGTGCCTAACGGAATGCGGTTGAGAGTTGGGGAAAGATTGGGAGTACGTATGTATGAGAAAAAACGTACGTATATGAGTTGAAGAGAGAGTTGGCAGTTGGCCCCTTGTTATAAATGGTTCAAGGAACAATTAGGTTTCCTTCATTTATTGCGCGCTTCCTTTATTATTACGTATTATTTTATTTTTAAAAAAGAAAAAGTCTTTGCTGGTATCATCCTAATCCTGATTTTCAACTGGCAATTGTCATATCGATGAGGAAATAATTAACCCAAGTAGCGGTGTTTCTTTGCTTTGGATACTTTATTTCATTTTTAAGACGTCAAAAAAATATTTTAAGAAATTACTTGCTGTCACAAGCGGCAGAGTCAAAAATTTACTTTTGAAACATCTTTACCGCTACACTAAAAAATTATTTTTTTTTCATGTTAGGGGGACTAATCAACAATTTGCATATAACTAACTAATTCAGTTTTACCCTATTTGCACATTATAATTTTTTGACAAAGGGGTTAAACCTCCTTCCTTCTACTTAGTTTCGCCACTGCCTACAGTTACGGGGGGGGGGGGGGGGTTTCTCGCCCAGCGGCCCCAAATAATTACAGATGATAGCCCAAATATACAAATCATATATGCTGATTATGTATATATATGATTTGTATATTTGGGCTATCATCTGTAATTATTTGGGGCCGCTGGGCGGGAAAAGAAAACCCGCCAAATATCTTACTAGATATTTTTAATATCTAGAAAATAACCGACCAACTTTGGTCGGTTATTTGGTCAACATTGGTCAAAATTTAAATTACTTTTATATTTACTATCTAAATAATATAAATATAATCCGTTAACACTTTTGTAATACAAGGGATGGATACACTAACATACCCTTATCTATATAAATATAGATATAGGTCAGACGTTTTGGATCAAGGCGATGCATTATTTACCTCTTATATCTAGGTTAAAGAGGTTATATGCGTCGATGAGTTCTGCTCCTCATATGAGATGGCACTTTGAAAATAGAAGACCACCTGGTGTTATGTGTCATCCTTCAGATGGAGAAGCTTGGAAGCACTTTGATAGGACATATCCAGATTTGCTAGTGAACCAAGGAACATTCGGTTAGGTCTGTGTGCGGATGGCTTCACGCCTTTTTCTGTATCTGCGACACCATATTCATGTTGGCCTGTATTTCTTACACCTTATAATCTACCACCCGAGTTGTGCATGACTAGTCCATATATATTCTTAAATTGTATTATCCCCGGTCCACGTAATCCGAAAAGTTTGATTGATGTATATTTGCAACCTTTGATTGATGGGCTAAAATAATTGTGGTATGATGGTGTTGAAACATATGACATATCAACCAAGCAGAATTTCAATTTGCGTGCTAATTTAATGTGAACTATTAACGATTTTCCTGCGTATGGAATGTTGTCTGGGTGGATGACTGCTGGGAAGCTAGCTTGTCCTTACTGCATGGAAAATAGTAAAGTTTTCACTTTGAAACATGGACGAAAGCAATCATGGTTTGATTGTCATCATCAATTCTTGCCTCATGATCATGAGTTTAGAAGGATGAAAAATGCATTCAAAAAGAATAAAATGGAATATGATTCTCCACCTCCGATACTTTCAGGTGAGAAAATTTGGGAGAGGGTCCAGAACTTCAGTAAAGTTACTGAAACTCCACCTTATAGATTCCCCGGATATGGCGTTACTCATAATTGGACGAAACAGAGTATATTTTGGGAGTTGCCTTATTGGAAGGATAATCTTCTCCGTCACAACCTTGATGTCATGCATATTGAGAAGAATTATTTTGATAATTTGTTTAACACAGTGATGGGTGTTAAAGGTAAGACAAAGGATAACCCGATGGCTAGAATGGACTTACAAGAATATTGCAGGCGGCCTGAATTATACTTGCAGACAACAAACAATGATAAGGTGTTCAAGCCCAAAGCAAGTTACACATTCACTTTGGAGGAAAGGCGGCAAATTTGTGATTGGGTTACGAAATTGAAGATGCTTGAGGGTTATGCGTCGAATCTTGGAAAAAAAGTAGATATGGAGGTAGGGAAGTTGAGCCATTTGAAAAGTCATGACTGTCATGTTTTCATGGAGACCTTAGTGCCTATTGCATTTTGTGGTTTGCCTGAAAGAATCTGGAAACCCATCACGGAGATCAGTTTGTTTTTCAAAGACTTGTGTTCTACCACATTAAGGGAAGAAAACCTACTCCGGATGGATCAGAACATTCGTGTAACTTCTAGTAAGATGGAAAAGATATTTCCATATAGTTTTTTTGATGTGATGGAACACCTTCCAATCCACCTTGTACACGAGGCACGACTTGGAGGGCCTGTTCAATGCAGATGGATGTATCCTTTTGAGAGGAAATATTATAAGTTNACAGATGGACCAGGCTACACCCTCCTGTCTTCGGGGTGAGCGTCATGAGGATGCCCAGGATTTCATTGATAGGTGCAGGGACATACTGCACAACATGAGGATATTGGAGTTGCATGGGGTTGACTTCACTACTTTCCTACTGGAGGGCAGGGCTCGTAGATGGTGGCAGTCATATGTTCTTGGCAGGCCAGCAGGTTCTTCTCCCATCGCTTGGAGTGAGTTTACACAGTTATTTCGGGACAGGTATATCCCACCCTCCGAGAGGGAAGAGCTACGACATCAATTCGAGCAGCTTGAGCAGGGTCAGATATCTGTGACCGACTGTGAGGCGAGGTTCTCTGAGTTATCCTGCCATGCATTGATGATACTTCCTACTGATACGGAGAGGATGCGGAGGTTCGTTGCAGGATTGCATTCTGGCATTAGGGCTAACATGGCCGGAGAGGTGCAGATGAGGACTCCTTATCAGCTAGTGGCAGAGATTGCTCGGAGGATCGAGGGCTACCGTCTGAGAGGTAGGGAGCAGATGCAGCAGGAGAAGAGGGCTAGATTCTCCGGAGAATTCAGAGGTGCCCTAGCTAGGGATAGAGGTCAGTTGGGAGGGGTCAGCCCAGCAAGCCCCCATATTCAGCACCACCACTCGCTCGGGGTGCTCCAGCGCGCCCCTATTTCAGTGCCATGCCAGAGAGTTCTTATCACCCACAAGCTATTAAGGGTTCCTCCGGTGGGTATTTAGGTCCCCAGGGTTCTTCTAGTTCTTATTTCAATGTTATGCCGGAGGGTTCATACCGTCCACCGGCTATTCAAGCTTCTTCTAGCGGGTCTTCAGGCCATTAGGGTCAGCCATCGGGACAGCAGGCCACCGCATCGCAAGGTTGTTTTGAGTGCGGAGACCTTGGTCATATGAGGAGATACTGCCCCAGGCTACAGGGAAAGGTAGTTCAGCAGGGTCAGCAGCCCATGGTTTCAGCACCGGTTGCCCAGCTTCCTAGAGGCGGGGGACAAACAGGTATAGACCGTCCTAGAGGTGGAGGCTAGACAGGGAGAGGTCAACCAACTACTGCTCAGTCAGGGGGAGGCCAGCCAGTCGGCGCTCCCGCCAGATTCTATGCTCTTCCGGCCAGACCAGATGCATTGGCCTCAGATGCCGTTATCACAGGTATTATCTCCGTCTGCGGTAGAGATGCTTCGGTATTATTTGATCCAGGTTCTACCTATTCATATGTATCATCTCTGTTTGCTCGTTTCCTGGTTATTCCTCCTGAGCCTTTGGGAACTCCTGTTCATGTGTCCACTACTGTGGGCGATTCTGTAGTTGTGGATCGGACTTACTGGTCCTGTGTGGTCACATTCTGTGGTTTCGAGACTAGAGCAGATCTCCTGTTGCTTGATATGATCGACTTTGAGCTCATACTAGGCATGGATTGGTTATCCCAATACCACGCCGTCCTTGATTGCCATGCCAAGACTGTTACATTAGCAATGCCAGGGTTGCCAGGGTTGGAGTGGAAGGGTTCCACAGTTGATACATCTAGTCGGGTTATTTCCTTCCTAAAGGCACGACATATGGTCGAGAAGGGGTGTTTGGCTTATCTAGCTTATGTTCGAGACACCACCACAGTCTCCGACGATTGATTCTGTTCCAGTAGTTCGAGAGTTCGTCGATGTGTTTCCTTCTAATCTTCCTGGCATGCCACCGGATCGTGATATTGATTTTTGTATTGATTTGGCTCCAGGTAGGGCTGTTCATTCGGATCGGATATCCAAAATCCGAACCGATCCATTCAATTCCGGATTTCGAATTTCGGATTGGATCGCATTTCAGATTGTGTTTATTAAAATTTCGGATTTCGGATCGGATTCGGATTGGTATATTTTAATCCGATCCGATCCGAAATCCGAAATTGTTAGGCAATGTATAAGTACTACACTTTAATTTTAGATAGTCAGTACTTCCTTTACATATTCCTCCAAGTTATTACCTTTACAATTGCGAGATTTAGCTATATTTGCACCATAGTACTCTCATTATTGCATAAACATGAACCTTTTTTTTAATGTATTGCCTCTTTTACAAAGAAAATATACATATTAGTTTGCAACTTTGAGGCATAATACGATCTGAAATCCGATCTGATCCAAAATTTAAAATCCGATCCAATCCGATATAATTCGGATCGGATTCGGATTGCATTTTCTAGAATCCAAAATCCGAAATCCGAATCCGAAATGTGCTAAATTCGATCCGATCCGATCCGTGCACAGCCCTAGCTCCAGGTACCCAGCCTATATCTATGCTACCGTACCGTATGGCTCCGAAAGAGTTGAAGGAGCAGCTTGAGGAGTTGTTAGCAAAGGGGTTTATTAGACCGAGTGTGTCGCCTTGGGGTGCACCAGTGTTGTTTGTAAAGAAGAAGGATGAGACCATGCGGATGTGCATTGATTACCGCCAGTTGAACAAGGTTACCGTCAAGAACAAGTACCCGTTGCCGCGCATTGACTATTTGTTTGACCAGTTGCAGGGTGCTAGGGTGCTCTAAGATTGACTTGAGATCAGGATACCATCAGTTGATGATTCGGGACTCAGATGTTCCCAAGACTGCTTTCCGGACTAGATATGGTCATTACGAGTTTCTGGTGATGTCCTTTGGCTTGACTAATGCCCCAACGGCATTTATGGACTTGATGAACAGGGTGTTCAGACCTTATATTGATTCCTTTGTCATCGTCTTCATTGACGACATCTTGATATACTCACATAGCCTGGGGGAGCACGAGCAACATTTGAGAGTAGTGCTTCAGACCTTGCGAAAGCAGAGCTATATGCTAAGTTCTCCAAGTGTGAGTTTTGGCTGGAGTCAGTGGCATTCTTGGGGCATATTGTGTCTGGAGAGGGTATTAGGGTGGATCCCAAGAAGATTGAGGCAGTTCAGAGTTGGCCACGTCCAACCTCAGTGACCTAGATCAGGAGTTTCATGGGGTTAGCAGGTTATTACCGGCGATTCGTGCAGGGCTTTTCATCTATTGCATCACCTCTGACTAGATTGACCCAAAAGGGTGCTCCTTTCTGCTGGTCCGATGATTGTGAGGCAAGCTTTCAGAAGCTCAAGACGGCTTTGACTACAATACCAGTTCTTGTGTTGCCTTCCGGTTCAGGGATGTCTACGGTATATTGCGACGCTTCACGTGTTGGCTTGGGTTGTGTATTGATGCAGGAGGGGCGAGTTATTGCATATGCCTCCCGTCAGCTGAAGATTCATGAGAAGAATTATCCTGTGCACGATCTAGAGTTGGCAGAGATTGTTCATGCTCTTAAGATATGGAGGAAATATCTGTATGAGGCATCATGTGAGGTTTACTCTGATCATCGCAGCTTACAACACTTGTTTAAGCAGAGGGATCTCAACTTGAGGCAGCGTAGATGGCTTGAGCTACTGAAGGACTATGACATCACCATTATTTATCATCCGGTCAAGGCAAATGTGGTCGCGGATGCCTTAAGCAGGAAAGCAGAGTGTATGGGTAGCTTGGCATTCATTCCAACAAAGGAGAGGCCACTAGCCTTGGACATTCAGTCCTTGGCTAACAGACTTGTGAGGTTGGATATTTTAGAGCCTAGCCGAGTCCTTGCGTGTGTTGTTGCTCAGTCTTCATTATTGGGGGAGATCAAGGCCCGACAGTTTGATGATCCGCATCTGGCAGTTCTTAGAGAGACGGTGCTACAGGGTAGTGCCAAGGCGGTTTCTATTGGCGAGGATGGTGTCCTGCGACACAAGGGTCGCCTATGTGTTCCTAATGTTGATGGCTTGAGGAAGAGGATTCTAGCAGAGGCACATAGTTCGCGGTATTCTATTCACCCAGGTGCTACGAAGATGTATCGTGACTTGAGGCAGCATTATTGGTGGCGGCGGATGAAGAAAGACATAGTCGAGTATGTGGCTAAGTGTTTGAATTGCCAGCAGGTTATGTATGAACACCAGAGGCCAGGTGGCCTACTTCAGCAGATGCCTATCCTTGAGTGGAAGTGGGAGCGCATTACTATGGACTTCGTAGTTGGGTTGCCCCAGACCTTGCGGAAGTTTGATGCAGTGTGTGTCATTGTTGATAGGTTGACCAAGTCGGCACACTTTATTCCGATTGTGACTACTTACACTTCAGAGAGATTGGCTTAGATTTACATTTGGGAGATAGTCTGGTTGCACGGTGTGCTTGTTTCCATCATATCAGATAGAGGCCCTTAGTTCACTTCCCATTTCTGAAGAGCTGTTCAGAGTAAGTTGGGGACCCGTGTGGAGCTTAGCACGACATTCCATCCTCAGACCGACGAACAGTCAGACCAAACAATTCAGATTTTGGAGGACATGCTCAGAGCATGTGTGATTGACTTTGGAGGACAGTGGGATCAGTTCTTGCCCTTGGCAGAATTTGCTTAAAATAACAGCTATCAGTTCAGCATAGAGATGGCTCAATTTGAGGCTTTATATGGTCGGCGATGTCGTTCTCCTATCGGGTGGTTTGAGCCTGGTAAGGCTAAGTTATACAGTACAGACTTGGTGAAAAATGCCTTGGAAAAGGTAAAGTTGATTCAGGAGAGGCTTCATACAGCTCAGTCCAGACAGAAGAGTTATGCGGATCAGAAGGTGCGTGATGCATCATTCATGGTTGGCGAGAAGGTCCTCTTGAAAGTCTCGCCAATGAAGGGGGTTATGAGATTCGGGAAGAAGGGCAAGTTGAACCCAAGGTTTACTGGACCATTTGAGGTGTTAAGGCGAGTTGGGGAGGTTGCTTACGAGCTCGCTTTACCCCCCAGCTTGTTGGGATTCCATCCAGTTTTCCATGTATCGATGCTGCAGAAGTATCACGCCGACTTGTCCCATGTTAGACTTCAGTACTATTCAGCTGGATGAGAGTCTGGGTTATGAGGAGGAGCCAGTTGCCATTATTGATAGGCAGGATCGCCATTTGAGATCCAAGAGGATTTCCGCGGTAAAGGTCCATTGGAGGGGCCAACCAGTTGAGGAGGTGAGCTGGGAGTCCGAGGAGGACACGCGGAGCAGATATCCCCATCTTTTTCCTAACTCAGGTACTTTTCTATGTCCGTTCGAGGACGAACGTTTGTTTAAGAGGTGGAGAATGTAGCAACCCGACTGGTCATTTTGCTTTTTAGAACCCCATAACCCATAAAAAGACTTCTCGCGCTTGCTTTAACTAATTTACGACTTGCGGGGATGGTTGGTTCGGGATTTGGCAGAGTTTTTGTTGAAATAGGCACACTTGATTCCCTAAGATTTTCTTAAAAGGCTAAGTTTGACTTTGGTCAACAATTTTAGTAAACACACCCGTACTTGAGTTTTGACGGTCCCGGAGGGTCCATAGGAAAATATGGGACCTCGGCATATGCCCGGAATCGAATTCCGAGGTCCCTAGCCCGAGTAATGAATTTTTGTTAGAAATTGTTAAACTGAAATTCTATGGATTTAATGAAATTGAATAATGCTTGATCATGTTGGTAACGGGCCCGTATGTTGGTTGCGGAGCCTGGTACAGGTCCAATATAACATTTAAGACTTGCTCGCAAAATTTGGTGTCAATCCGAGTGGTATATGTACGTTTTGGTGCGTCAGAAGTAAATTGAAGAACTTGAAGTTCATAAGTTTGATTCAATTGGTTTTGGGGGTGATTCTTAGATTTGGCATTGTTTCGGGCGTTTCGAGGGTTCGAGCAAGCCCGTTTTATCATTTCGGACTTGTAGGTATGTTCGGGCGGGGCCCCGAGCATCGAACGAACGCGGCTCGAGTTGAGTTAGGAATTTAGGAAAGGGTTAAAGCTGCTGGTTGCTGTCAAAACCGGACCTGCGGTTGGTAAGCCGCAGGTGCGAGACCGCAGAAGCGGTCCACCTATCGGAGGAGCGGCCCAAGCCAGGCAGCCCAAGGCCGCAGAAGCGGCCCTTAATCCGCAGAAGCGAAACCGCAAGAGCGGTGGGCTTGTCCGCAGGAGCGGCCCAGATCGCAGAAGCGGACTTCTATCCGCAGAAGCAGTGGGCGCAGCTGCGGCCCAGGACCGCAGATGCGGAAATTGCAAAAGGCAGTGGCCTTCATTTATTACGGGCTCCGGGCCATATTTTCTCATTTTCACTCATTTATTGGGCTCTTGAGGGAAGACTTTCACCTAGTATCTTGAGGTAAGTTCATCCTACTTATTTCTAGTTTAATACTTGAACCTCGGGTAGATTAACACACAAAGATTAAGGAAAATCATGAGATTAGAGCAAAACCTAGGCTTTTGATAAAAATTATATTTTACCACAAAATTATTTATGGAATGAAGTAGAAATCATGTATTATTGATCCTTAAGTTATAAAGAACAACTTTCTTCGAAGAATTTCGGAATCCGGGCACGTGGGCCCGGGGTCGGATTTTAGGAAGCTTGTGTTTAAGGTTGGGAAATTACTTTAGTAATTAAAAAGCAAACCCTTAAGCTTGTATTGACTAGTTCCTACCTCGTTTAATTAGTTTTGGATCGTTCGGCTCCAAATTGAGGGTTTGATCACGTTCTTGATATTGGAAGTACGCATGGGAGCGAGGTGAGTCTCCTTTCTAACCTTGTAAGAGGGAATTATCCCCATAGGTGAGTTAATTAAATCATGTGTTGCTAATTGTGGGGGCTACGTACGCACGAGGTGACGAGAGTCCCTGCGCAGCTACTATTATTTTAAATTGTCCGGGTAGTTTAGGGCCCGTATCATGCTATATTTGCCAATATCTATATCCTTTCATGTTAATGAGATCACTTAGGATTTGTTAGGGGTTGGAAATAAAAGTATAAGAACACATGCACTTTCTTGATAACTTGTATGAATTTATTTGACTATGATTGTGCCTTATGTGCCTTTTTTTATGATAATTAATAATTGTGGATCGGGCCGATCGCCTCGGTAGAGATAGATGCATCTATGGTTCGCGCCATTCGACCCTCTGGCAGTGCACATTTTCTTTATGTTGGACTGGGCCGTACGACCTTGGCATGATGTGCGTATGATATCTATGTGAATTCTTATTCATAACTTGCCTTGCTAAATGCCCTTAAATGTAAATGGCTAACTGTAACAACATCTAGGGAATGACCTATCACTTCTTGCTATAAATTGTTATTTAAATGTGACATCCATGCTTAGTATAGCACTCTTTTATATTAATTGACCCTAGTAAGTGTCAAGTCGACCGCTCGTCTCTACTTCTTCGAGATTAACGGGATACTTACTGGTACATATTGTTTATTTACTCATACTACACTTTTGTACTTAATTGTACAGGATCTGAGGTAGGTACATCTGGTTACCAGCCTGGTGCGCATACTTGATCTTAGTCCGAGATTCCACGGTGAGCTGCTCCTTCCCTATGCTGTTCACCAGCGTGATGGAGTCCTTCTTTACTTTTTGGCTGTCTATTTTAGTTCAGACAGTAGGAGAGATTTATTCTTTTTGTGTATTCTACTAGATGCCCACATACTTGTGACACTAGATCTTGGCACACACATTAGTAGACTATTATATTGGGATTGTATAATTATTATGGTGCGTTGCTAATTACCACTCGTTTTTAATTCACATTTAGAAATTGTTGTAACTATTTTGGAAAAGTAAAACTAGAACTTATCAATATTTCCGCATTGGCTTGCCTGACAACGGTGTTGGGCGCCATCACGACCTGTAGTTAAATTGGGTTGGACAGTATCTAATTAAAAAACTAATTTTCTGCTGATTAGCGACCAAGGTTGGTCGCTTAATTTTTAAAAAAAAAATTAAAAATTAAAAATTGCCGACCAAAGTTGGTCGGTTAATGAACAAGGATTACCTAGACTTTACCGACCAACTTTGGTTGGCATGGTTAAATTTTAATTTTTTAAAAAAATATATATATTTTACTTTACCGAACAACTTTGGTCGGTATGGTTATATTTTAATCTTTGTAAAAAAAAATGTATTTTACTTTACCGACCAACTTTGGTCGCTAATTTTTAAATTTTAATAATTAATAAAATAACGTAATTTAAATACACCGACCAACTTTGGTCGGTAAAATTAAATTATTAAAATATATTACCGACCAAAGTTGGTCGGTATGTGCTTTAAATTGTACAGTTGGTCCTTTTACCTTTGCGACCAACCTTGGTCGGTAACTGGCGACCAACCTTGGTCGGTATACTAAAGCGACCATCAAAATAGCGACCAAGCCTGTTTGGACGCGTTTTGGTCGGTAATTTGACTAAACAGACCAACGTTGGTCGCTTTTTATGGTCGCTAATTAGCGGATTTCTAGTAGTGACCCTCCTTTATTTTTATTTTTTTAAAAATACACTGATTTTGTTTAATTGCTCCTAGTTTGGTTTGTACCAAGTTGGGGATAATTTTACTAATTAATTTTACTAACTAATTTGTAAAGGAAATTCATCTCATTTGATTATATTGGGGAGGGTACTAATTTTAAGACGAGAAAGTATGAAGAATGTATTAAAACTCTTAGTGCTAGTTGACTACTTTTGACAATATGTCTTACTCCTAACTTTTTTAATATCGTTTGACTTTCATGGAATTAAGCTTAATTGAAATCTATTATCATTTTCATCCATTCACTTTAAACAAGCTGGCAAAAAATTTTCCTCTTGGTTTTTTTTTTTTGATGTAATGGAACATCTTCCAATTCACCTTGCACAAGAGGCATGGCTTGGAGCGCCAGTTCAGTGTAGACGGATGTATCCCTTCGAGAGGTAATGAAATTTATCATTTACCTTTTTTTTATTTGCTTTAAAGATTGTTTCATCTAACAATAACACTATGCAGGACTATTGGAAAATGTAAACGGACCATAAAAAATAGATCCAGAAAATGTAAATTGAACATGATGTGCCATGTTTGAGAAATATATCGAATTGGCATGACGATGGAGGCGAATTCTATCATTTGGAACCATCCTTTTCCTTTTTTAATCAACCAGGTAGAGGAGGTCCACAAAATAGTCCAAAGCGAAGGTTGTCTGAGATGGAGATAAAGTCAGCTACAACACATTTATTGTCGAATTGCCCTGAGGTCCAACCTTATTATAGGTAAGTATATATTCGTATATATTACGGACTTTTATATTAGATCTACCACTAATTTAACTAATAAATGTTATAATGGAAGTTACTTTGTGGGTACATATGGGCAAGATGTTTATCCCAAGTTTTCAGAGTGGTTTAAAGAATTTGTAAGTAATACTTATTATTTAGCATGATTTTTCTTATATGTAAATTAATTATATGTATATTTAAAATTCTAAATTATATTTAATTATATATATAGGTTCATGATTCAGCTAATGGCATTAATGATCCATTTTTACGTGATATAGCTTGGGGACCTGACCCTAGAGTAAGAATGATGTCTAAATACTTGGTCAATGGGTACAAGTTTCATACAGAAGAATGGTCTAATGGAAAGAAAACCAACAATTGTGGGGTGTGGGTGAAACGTGATGGAGATGTTGATTATTATGGTGTGCTTCAAGAGATTTTGAAATTGGAGTATGCTGTAGGTTGGACGAAGAAAAAGTTGGTACTCTTTCGACGTAAATGGTATGATCCAACACCGAATAGAGGTACCAAGGTGCACGCTCATTACAAAATAGTTGAAATTAAACACATGGGGCAGTATAAACATTATGATCCCTTTATCATTACACAAAAGGTGAAACAAGTGTATTATGCTCCTTATTCTTTGAGCAAGAATAAGCCTGCATGGCGGGTAGTTTTGAAAACAAAGCCCGTGGGTAGAGTGGTAGTGGAAGATGCATTAGATGCGGTGTATCAGAATGACATTTGAAATGTTGAATCAATAGTGTATGATAAATTAGTAGATGAATTGCAGCATAATGAAGGGACATATGAAGAATTTGATCCTTCTGTGCTTGGACCAAATGAGGACGAAGATAGAGGCGTTGAACATGAAACAAGTGATGAGAAAGAATTACTAGATGAAAGTGAAACAGACGATGATGAAGACTTAGATGATTACTATGAAGATAGCGATGAGGATTGACTTGTTATTCTTTTTTGGGTTGTTCTTCCTTCAATCATTTAATATTTGAAGAATTGTTGTAGGTTTTTTTATGACATATTAAACATTTGATGTTATTCCTTTAATTATCTATTATGTTGCAAAATTATTTTATATTTTTATGACTTGTTAGGTTGTTTATTTATTTCTTCAGTCGTTTAATTATTTTATATTTACTGTTACTTGTTGTAATTTTTGTTTTGTATTTTATTATGATTATATTACCGATATGACATCTAAGGGAAAGGAAAAAACAAAACCTAAGAAGAAAAAACAATCTGTTCTAACTTTCTCAAGTATGCCAAATATGAGTCCTCCTCTTCCTCATCTTCTTCAGTAGACTTCATTGCCATCTACCATGTTCACTATCCCCCCTCCATCTAATAATTCAGTTTAGTATTATTCTATGGATGCCAAAAGAAGTCAAAGTAACACCGTTTTTAACTTTGTACCCACTCCCTTCTATACCATCATCTTCACCGGGCTTTCATAGTAGTCGGCATGGTGGCTCACCAGCTGTTGAACCCCCGGAATTTTATGGTAGTCAGCATACTGGCTCACCAGCTGCTGCACCCTCGAGCTTTTATGGTAGTCAGCATACTGGCTCACCAGCTGCTGCACCCCCGAGCTTTCGTGGTAGTCAGCATGGTGGCTCACTAGTTGTTGCATTCCCGAGATTTCATGGTAGTCAGCATGATGGTTCGTCTTTTATTGCTCCATCATCTTCCAGTCCATCATCATCATCCATTCCCAGCATATCTAGGTTGGATATTGGAGGCTCTCGCCCAACTACATTTAGTGCTGTTTCTGCATCATCTAGTAGACGCAAGCAGAATCTTGGAGGGGATGTACAATTTGATAGTTATAATCGATTGATAATCGTCCCCTACGAGGATGGGTAAGAAGGTTATTATACTATTTTGTAAGTTTTGATCAGAGCACTAGGTTCATATAGGTTTCACGAGTCATGAGCAATCCTAGTAGAGTCTTGTGCATCGGTGCTGAAATGTCTGTACTTATCTTCGATAGGCTATAAGGTGTTAGGAAACATCTCTTTATTCTTTTCCTATCGTGGTGTCAATGTATTTTATGTCTAAATATTTCTCTTATTCTCTCTTAGATGGTGAGAACGCGCTCTATGGCATCATCCTGTTGCAGAGGGCCTGCTCCCCCGATCATCAGAGGTTGAGGCAGAGGCCAAAAGAGTGATAGAGCTCCATCTAGGGATGAGGGTGTCCGGGAGTTTCCCTAGTGGCAACACTAGTGGACACAATTGAGGATCCTATTATTGAGGAACAAGATGAGATACCTGCAGTCAAGCAGGCTCTACTAGAGTTCATGACTATACCGAGCTTCTAGGAGGTCATGGGCCGTATGTTGCGGTTCATGGACTCTATGACTTCGGCTGGATTATTTACAGCAAACCCGGACACATCTTAGGCAGGAGGCGGAGCACAAACCCCTATCGCTCGTGCACTAGGGCATGTTACTGCCATTTATCAGATTCTACGGGTACTACCTATCGGCGGAGTTCAGCTGATTGCAGTGGCTAGAATAGAGAACAGACCATATGCGACCATTGAGAAGAAGAAGCGGCTAAGATTTACTGAGCTTCATCCTCCCCATTTTTTGCGGTGAGCAGTCAAAGAACCCACATAATTTCATTGACCATTGCATAGAGAGGCTACATAATTTGGGACTAGTGGAGTCCAACGGGGTATACTTCATCACTTTTCAACTAAAGGGGAAAACGCGTAGATGGTGGTAGTCTTATCATATGAGTAGGCCAGCAGATTCACCTCCATTGACTTGGGATCAGTTCGCGCACATCTTCCTAGAAAAGTACATTCCAGCTTCACAGATGGAGGAGTTACAAGATCAGTCTGAATAGCTCCAGTAGGGTGAGATGTCTGTGAGCGAATATGAGGCGAGATTCCACAAAGGGAGAGAGGGTGCAGAGGTTTATTATGGGCTTGCACTATGGGATTTGGGTTACTATGGCCCAAGTGGTAGAGTTGGGGACTTCTTCCCCCTGGTTGTGTAGATAGATTAGATGATCGAGAGCATCCGCATTCAAGGCAGAGAGTTCATGTTCAGGGAATAACGACCTTGGAATTATAGAGGGTTCAACGGCGCCCCGTTTGGGTGTAGAGGTTAGTTTGTGAGGGACCATCCTAGCAGGATCATATATCCAGCACCACAGCCTATTTGGGTTGCTCCAACGTGGCCTTACTTTAGTGCCATTCCAGAGAGCACCTACCGTCCATCGGTTATTCAGAGTTCCTCCACTGGGTACTCTAGCTATCTAGGGTAGATCCAGAGTCAAAAATTTCCCACACCGAGAGGTTTCTAAGAAGGCGGGGAGTTTGATCATGTGAAGAGGTTTTGTTCCAGACTTCGGGGCAAGGAATTGCAGCAGGGCCATCAACTTATGATTACCGCACCATCTGCCGCACTGCCCATCCGGCTAGTCACAGGCAGAGAGCATGTGGGTAGGGGTCGCCCTAGAGGTGGAGGCCAGTTAGGTGGAGCTCCGGCTAGATGCTATGCCTTTCCAACTAGACCATAGGCAGTACCCTTTAATTCCGTGATCACATTTATTATTTCCATCTGCCATAGAGATGCTTTAGTACTATATGATCCAGGGTATACCTATTCCTATGTATCTTCTCTTTTTGATTCTTATCCGGATGTATCGCGTGAGTCCTTGGTATTCATGAATATGTGTCTACGCTGGTGGATGATTCTATCATTGTAAATCGGGTTTACCAGTCCTATGTAGTGACTTTTCGTGGCTATGAGACCAGAGTGGGTCTTCTATTACTCGATATGATCGATTTCAAGTTTATCCCTGGCATGGTCGTCTTCGCATTATGCCATTCTCGATTGACATGCCAAGACTGTTACCTTGGCCATCCTAGAGTTGCCTTGGCTAGAGTGGAAAGGTTTATCTAGTAGTGCATCCAGTCGGGTTATTTATCTCTTTAAGTCTCGAGATATGGTCGAAAAGGGTTGTTTGGCCTATCTGGCCTTTGTTCGAGACACTACTGTGGAGAGTCCCGTGATAGATTCAATGCATGTGGTCCGGGAGTTTTATGATGTATTTACTGCTAACTTACCAGGTATGCCACCAGAACATGATATCAATTTCGGTATTGATTTAGCAACATACACCCAGGCTATCTCTATTCTGCTTTATCGTATAGCTCCAGCAGAGTTAAGAGAGCTAAACGATAAGCTTCAAGAGTTGCTTGATAAAGGATTCATTAGGTCAAGGGTGTCTCCTTGGGGTGCATTAGTGTTATTTATGAATAAGAAGGATGAGAGCATGCAGATGTGCGTTGATTACCGCTAGCTAAATAAGGTTACTGTGAAGAATAAGTATCAGTTACCGTACATTGATGATTTATTTGATCAGCTTCATGGTTTTAGGGTGTTCTCGAAGATAGACTTGAGATTTGGGTATCAGCAGTTGAGGATTCGTGCTCCGGATGTTCCAAGATAGTTTTTCATACTAGATATGGGAATTACGAGTTTCTAGAATGTCATTCGGCTTGAGTAATGCTCCGTTAGAATTTATGGATTTGATGAATCAGGTGTTCAGCCATATCAGGGCTCATTTGTCATTGTCTTCATTGATGACATATTGATCTACTCGCGTAGCATGGAGGAGCATGAGCAACATTTGAGGGTAGTGCTTCAGACTTTGAGGGAAGAAAAACTATATGCTAAGTTCTCCATATGCAATTTCTGGTTAGATTTTGTGGCTTTCTTGGGGCATGATGTATTAGGAGAGGGTATTAAGGTGGATCCCAGGAAGATCGAGGTAGTTCAGAGTTGGCCTTGTCCTACCACAGTGATCGAGATCTATAGTTTTATTGGGGCTAGCAGGTTACCATCGTCGGGTTGTGGAGGGCTTCTCGTCTGTTATAGCTTCTTTGACTAGATTAACCCAGAAGGGTGTTCTGTTCAGGTGGCCCAATGACTGCAAGGCGAACTATCAGAAGCTCAAGACCTCATTAACTATAGCAGCGATGTTGGTCTTTCCATCCAAATCAGGAATGCACACTATGTATTGCGACGCTTCACGCGTTAGGTTAGGTTGTGTATTGATGCAGGAGGTCAAGTGATTTCATATGCTTCTCATCAGTTGAAGCCCCACGTGAAGAATTAGACTGTGCAAAATTTGGAGTTGGTTGCGATAGTTCATGATCTCAAGATATGGACGCATTATCTTTATGGTGTGTCGCGTGAGGTTTACCCCGATCACCATTCACCGCAGCTTGCAACATCTATTGTAGAAGAAGGATTTTAATATAGGGCAATGCAGCTGGCTTGAGTTACTTAAGAACTATGATATCACTGTTCTTTATCATCCGAGCAAGATGAATGTGGTTGCGGATGCCTTGAGCAGAAAGGCCGAGAGTATAGGTAGTTTGGCGTTCATGTCACGACCCAAAACTCAACATTCATGATGGCGCCTATCACGGTACTAGGCAACCCGATGTGAACCTGTCCAAGAAACGTCCTTGCATCGCCGTGGTGAATCGTGTACTTAAGGACAAGCAAATGGGGGTCGTCATACTGACGCTCTCTGATGCGATCATATAAAAAAGACTGAGAAACCACACAAGCTAGAATCCGAATAGGATCCGAAATGTCTAACCTCAAGAACTGATTGGCCAAGGCCTGAACATCCGATGCAAGTGGTCTCTCGCCAACATGAATAAATGCAAGGCTACCCATACTCTCCGCCTTCCTACTCAAGGCATCGGCCACCACATTGGCCCTCCCGGGATGATACAAAATGGTAATATAATTGTCCTTTAGCAGCTCCAACCATTTTCGCTACCTTAAATTTAGATGCTTTTGTTTGAGAAAGTGTTCAAGACTCCGATGATCCATAAATACCTCACAAGAAACGCCATAGAGATAATGCCTCCAAATCTTCAATGCATGAAAGATGGCTGCCAACTCCAAATCATGAACAAGGTAGTTCTTCTCACGAGGCTTCAGTTGGCGTGAAGCATAAGTAATCACTCTACCCTCCTGCATCAAGACTCACCCAATACCAATCCGAGAAGCATCAAAATACACTATATAAGAACCTGACGCTAAAGGCTAAACTAGAACTGGAGCATTGGTCAAGGTAGTCTTGAGATTCCGAAAGTTCTCCTCACACTCATCCGACCACCTGAATGGTGCACCCTTCTAGGTCAACCTGGTCAAAGGCGCTGTAATGGACGAGAAACCCTTTACAAAACGACGATAATATTCGGCCAAGCCAAGAAAATCTCAGTAGCTGAAGATGGTCTGAGCAACCTCTGAACAGCCTCAATATTCTTCGGATCCACCTTGATCCCCTCAGTGGACACCATGTGCCCCAAGAACGCCACCGAACTAAGCAAAAACTCACACTTGGAGAACTCGGCATAAAGCTTCTCCTCCCTCAACCTATGTAGTACAATCCTTAGATGTTGTGTATGCTCCTCCTGGCTAAGTGAGTACATCAAAATATCATCAATAAATACTATGACAAAGGAATCAAGATATGGCTGGAACACACTGTTCATCAGATGCATTAATGCTGTTGGGGGCATTTGTCAGCCCAAAAGACATTACAAGGAACTCATAGTGAGCATAGCGGCTCATGAATACCCTCTTTAGAATATCCGAGTCCCGAATCTTCAACTGGTGATACCCAGACCTCAAATCAATCGTAGAGAACACCCTAGCTTCATGAAGCTGGTCAAATAAGTCATCAATGTGTGGCAAAGGATACTTGTTCTGAATTTTAACATTGCTCAACTGCTTATGGTAAATTGCACATCCGCATAGTACCATCCTTCTTCTTCACAAACAAAACTAGTGCACCCGAAGGTGACACACTAGGCCTAATGAACCCCATATCAAGAAGCTCTCAAAGCTGCTCTTTCAATTCCTTCAACTATGCCGGTGCCATACGATACGAAGGAATAGAAATAGGATGAGTGCCCAGCACCAAGTCAATACCAAAATCAATGTCCCTGTCGGGTAGCATGCTCGATTGGTCTTTAGGAAAAACATCTGAAAAGTCTCGCACGATCGGAACAGAATTAATAGTAGGAGTATTAACACCAATATCACTCACACAAGCAAATATGACAAGCAACCCTTC
This sequence comes from Nicotiana attenuata, assembly GCF_001879085.1. Lineage (NCBI taxonomy): Eukaryota > Viridiplantae > Streptophyta > Magnoliopsida > Solanales > Solanaceae > Nicotiana > Nicotiana attenuata. The sequence goes on from NW_017671604.1 coordinate 198,668, forward strand.
CCAACCATTATTTGGGACTTCAAATATGAAATCACCCTATTGGGAACGTAGTCCAGAGAACCTCTCCACTCGATCCTAGGTATCCTGGGCATCACCAACGACAGAGTCATCATGACAATCCAGAGTAGCGTGATATGGGGACAACCAATCCATACCCAAATTCACATCAAAATCAATCATACTAAGCAATAAGAGATCAACTTTCGTCTTCAATCCCCTAATGGTCACCACACATGATCGATACACATGGTCTACAACAATAGAAACGTCCACCAGCGTATATATATGAACCGATAAAACTAAGGACTCACGGGGCATATCCAGATAACGAGTAAAATATGATAATAAATGCGAATAAGTTGAGCAAGGGTCAAATAATATAGAACCATCCATGTAGCATACTGAGACAATACCTGTGATCACTACGTCTGAAGTAACGCCCTCTGGCATGGCAGGGAAAGCATAAAATCGAGCCTCACGACCCCCTGATCGGCCTCCCCCTCTAGGGCGGCCTGTAGCTGCCTGAGCCCCACCCCGAGCTAGCTAAGCGGGTCATGAAGTAACTGGTGCGGAGTCATAACCTGAACCCTTTGCTAAACTGGACCTCTACAATGATAGGGACGATACCTCCACACATGTCCAAACTCCCCGCACTCGAATGAAATCCCCGATGGTGGTGGAGACTGGATTGGACTTCGAGAGCCAGAATAACTATTAGAAGGACCTGGTACAGATGAACCCTTAACTGATGGAGCATGAGGTGAACTCTTAGCTAGGAAGGTACTGAGAGATGACTGACCCGGACTAGCACTATATGAACAATGGCTAGCTGATGCACCACGATGAATCGGACGAGTCTTCTAAGCGTGCCTATAAGGACGACCCCTGCTATGGTGGAACTGCACTACAAAAGAAACACCGCTAAAATCACCTGCACCACGAGGTCTCTTGGACTCCCTCCCCGCATGCTGCTGACTACGGACCTACTCTAGCCGCCTAGCAATATCAACCACCTCACTAAACCTAGCACCTAATGCAATCTCTCTAGTCATGACAAAGCGCAGTCCATAGTTGAGGCCATCAATGAACCTCCTAATCCTCTCCCTCTTTGTGGGAACAAACCAGATCGCATGACGAGCCAACTTTTGAAATTTCATCTCATAGTGGGTCATAGACATACCCTCCTGGCATAACTGCTCAAACTACCTACGCAACTTCTCCATACGGGTCTGTGGACAAAACTTCTCCAAGAAGATAATGGAGAATCGTGCCACATAATGTGTGCAGCATCAGCTAGCCTTCTCAACTCATAGGCCTCCCACCATATGAAGGGTGCCCCCAGAAGCTGAAAAGTAGTAAATGAGACTCCACTAGCCTCCCGAATACCGGTCGTACAAAGAATCCGCTGGCACCTATCCAAGAAGTCCTGAGAATCCTTTAACTCAGCCCCACTGAATGATGGAGGCGTGAGCCTCCCAAATCACTCTAGCCTCTTCTACTCCTCGTCACTCATTGGTGGACCCACTTGGGCCTGAAAAACTAGAATCGGCTAGGCTTGTAGTGCCCCGGTGTCTGAAGTCCCTGAATCACCTGCTCTATAGTATAGGCTGCGCGAGCTTGAGCAATTCCCCCGGTCTGAGTTGTGTCTAGTGCGGCCTGAACTGAAACCCCCTGAGCAAGGCTAGTGCATACAGTCAATGTTTGGGCCAGAGCCTCCTAAAGGCCTGGAATCACAATGGGCACAGCAGGTGCCTCATCTGGCCCCACCGGCTCAACCACATCTAGAATCTACTCCTGAGCTGGAGAAACTGGTGGATCTACAGGTGCTGTTCTAGCTACTGTATGAGCTGCACCCCGACCTTTATTTCAGCCCCGACTTCTCGCGGCCCTAGCTGGTGGTACTGGTGTCTATCCACCCGATCTCTTCGCACGTGTCCTCACCATATGTGAGAGAATTGAATAGTGGAAGTTTAGTTTCTGGAATCCACAAATCTACACGACAAGAATGCAAGAGAGTGGTGTTTTCCTAATGGTTCCTTAGCCTCTCAAAGATAAGTACAGACTTCTCCATACTGATCCGCAAGACTCTACTAAACCTATTCATGACTCGTGAGAACTGTGTAACCTATGCTATGATACGACTTGCGACGACCCAAGACTCAACATGTCGTGATGGCGTCTATCATAGTACCAGGAAAGCTGACGACCACAAATAACTATGCATTTTTAACTTGAAAACAAGATGAAATAGATTTAACAGTAAAAACTCTCATAAATAGTCGATAAGAAATAATGCAACTCAAATACGAAATTTCCAAAATCTGGGTGTCACTGAGTATATGAGCATCTAATGACAATACAGTCAAGACTTTAAATACAACTGTCTGGAAAGATAGAACACTGCTAAATAAAGGAAAAGAAGGAGAGTCGAATTCTGCGGACACCAAGGCAGCTACCTCAAAAGTCTCCAAGTAGATGAAACTCCAAATCTAGCAACCACCGTGTCCAAAAGTACCTAGATCTACACACAAAGTGTAGAGTATAGTATGAGTACAACTGACCCAATTTACTCAATAATTAACAGGACTAACCTTGGTCTAAAAGTAGTGACGAGCTCGAAAAGGTAGAGTCCAAATCCAGATAACAGCAATAGAGATATGGAAAATGACAATAATAACTCAGAGTAAGCCCCATAATCAGCTTGTAGACAGTTCAGAAATTTAGACTAGCTTTCAAGTGTTTAACAGTTTGAGCTCAACACGGCTAAAATAGGCCAAGTAAGACTAAGATGAGGTATGTTACATCTCGATATCTACATGTCAAATATGCATGTCAACTGTAATGCAACACAGTGATATGCCATATACTCATACTCTCGGAGTATTCATCCTAACTCAGCACGCTCAATCACTCAGTGCTCCCAATCACTCCGCACTCTCAATCTCTCAGCACTCTCAATCACTCGGCACTCGCACTCAATAGGTACATGCGCTCACTGCTGGTATGTCAGACTCCGGAGGGGCGGATCCTGACCAAGCGTTAACATAAGCAAATCATGGCATGAATCAATAAATCATGCTGCGGCATGCATCCCGATCCCATAAATATCACTCACAATCAGTTCCTCACCCTCACTCAGTCATCAATCTCTCCAGTCTCTCGGGCTCACAAATCTCATGACAATTAGCCCAAACAAAGATAATATGATGTAAAATTAAATGGCAACATAGACTGAGATATGATATGCAAATGATAGATGTAACTGAGAAAATAATTGCAATTTAAGCAAATAACGCAACAACATAAGTGACCTCTGTGGGTCCCAACGAAACAAGCATATAGTCTAAGCATGATTTCTAACATGGATTGTCGCTCAATTACTCTAACAAGTAGGATATTCATGAATAGCAACAAGGTATGATAACTAAACAGTACTACAGTGCACTTCCACACACCCATCACCTAGAATGTGCGTTACCTCAACACCAACCAAATAACATGTATTTCAGGGACTCATACCCTTAGAACCACGTTTAGAACTGTTACATACCTCAAAACGTGCAAAAAATCCCAACTCCAACAAGCCCTTGCCTCGCGAAACGGACTCCGAACGACTCGAATCTACCCACAAATAATTTAATACAATCAACACAAGCTATAGGAATCAATTCCATTTGATAAAGCTATCTTCTTAACAAATTGAAAAAGTCAACCTCGAGCCCACATCTCGAAATCTGACAAAATTAACAAAATTTGAACACCCTTTCAAAAACGAGTCCAACCATAACAAAATTACTCACTTTCAATCTCCACTCAACCTTCAAATCCTCATAGTTTATGAAGTTTCTACAATTTTCCCCAATTTTTCCAACCCAAAACACTAATTAAATGGTAAAACAATGATACATTCATCTTTATTAACCAAATCCGAGTTAGAATCACTTACCCCAATCAACTACTTGAAAATCCCTTCAAGAATCGCCTAAATCCGAGCTCCCAAAGTCCAAATGTGAAATAATACTCTAACCCTCCTTTTTGAAATTACATATTCTTCCTAGTTGTTCCTCTTCGGGATCGTAGAAAGTCCCTCGTGATCGCGAAGAACAAAAAGCTGCTACCTTAAAATGACCTACGAGAATGCGGAAAATCAGCTGCGAACACGATGCATAATCTCAACCCAACGCGATCGTGGACTCCCTCTCGTGATCGCGAAGAACAACCGCGTGGGCTTCCCAGGTATCCTCCTTCCTTGTTCACGGATGCGACCCAGCACCCGTGTTCGCGATGAATAAACAACAAAAGCTCCAGGATCTTAGACCAATTCTCACGATCGCATAGACCGACTCCATCTGTCATCCAAACAAGCCTTGGCGATCACGAATAAGGAAACCAGACCTGGAAAATCAACAATAACACAATTCCAAAATTCACTCTGATTCCAATCCAAATCACACCAGAGGCCCCCCGGGACCCCATCCAAACATACCAACATATCCTAAAACATCATACAAACTTATTTGAGGCTTCAAGCACATCACATAACCTATAAAACACGAATCGCACCACAATGTCATACCTTGGCCATGGGCCACATTGCAAGACAATTTGCGAATGCTGACTAAACATAAATATAAAGCTGTGCCGACAAAGCCGTCATAACTACTTCAGCTGACAACCCACAAATATACATACAAGGCCCACAAGCCCAACATACTGTTGATACCTAATTTTTCCCTCATATAATTTTAATATGCATATATATTTTTAAAATAGTGCACATGCATTATTATTAGATTTACGAACATGCATAAGTGTTTTTATAATTTTTTTATAATTTTAAAGGCTTTAAATAAATTTATTTCAGTATTTTTTATTATACAAATATCCAATAACTATCCCTCATATCATTATTATGATGATTTAATCATCTAAATTTATCATTTATGCCCATGTAGTGCTTAAATATTTTAATTACATTTCTTATAATTGCACTTGCATTTTTAAGGCTAGAATTGCACTTTTTTGCAATAATAGCCCATATGCATGCATAAATACATTATTTATATAAAAATGAATTTTTATATTTTTATAATGTTGGGTAATTATATTAAAATATTTTCATGCACAAATGACATTTTTTATTATTTATTTATTAATTTTATAAATTGTTTTACTAAACTAATTGAATATTTAAAATCTAGCCCTTTTTTCTTAATTAATTTTTGGACCTAGCCCAATTATATACACCAGCCCAATACCCAAATACCCGTTAACCCTAACCCAGTACCCTTTCTTACCCGACCCAAATTCCCCCTTTAATCCTGGTCGTTGATCTTTCTAGATCAACGACCCTCATTCGTCCGTCCCTTTTTAATTAACCTAACCCCCTAACTCTAATTCATTTCTCCCCACCCGCCGTCCTTGAATCCTCACGTCCTCACCTCTCATCCTCTCAAACCCTAACCCGCCATCACCGCTTCCCCTATGATTCCTACCCAGAAATGGAATCATTTCTTGATTCCTTACCATATCTGGTCTTACTTCTTTACCTACTATCCGTCTTTGATGTTACTTGACTGGTTTGCCTCAAATGGCAAGTTGATCTCGAGAGATTCAAACCAGATCTGGTTTGAAATCTCTTATATTTTGGTTATTTGCGTCTATATTCATCCTAACCTCTGTGAGTACGAATATTTTCGTATCTTTCAGTTAGGCTTTTGGACCTCTGGTTCAAACAAGATTTTGGTTCATTTTTGCTGTGCTTTAATGTTATTATTTACCTTGTTACTCGTCGAATCTGCCTATTTTTGGTTGAATCTTTTACTTACCCTAAAACTAGGGTTTAGATCTTTCTAGATCTGAAACAATTTTCATTTTTAGTATTTTTCCTTTTATGTTTCGGTATCTTTATCTCCATGTTTTATAGTTTCTCTACTATTTTTGACCGATTATATTTACCCGTAAATTAGGATTTTGATTTTTCAAAAACAAACCAAATCTGTGTTTCATCTCTGTGTATCTATTATAGTTCCTTTATTACTTCTGACTGATTTCACTTACCTTAATTATTTTTATCTACATGTCTTTGTATTTCTGCCTATTTTTCTACGGTTTCGATTATTCAATTACTTCTCTCAATGTTTCCGTCCTTAACTCAGGTGTTAATTGCTGACTAATTTTATTTATCCCAAAACTAGGGTTTTTGAAATCTTTACTAAGATTCCAGTCTTTCCTTCTTGTATGGTACTGATATTTCCTTATCTGGTCCGATTTACTTGTTCTCATTATTTCCTTACCTTATTTGATCTGGTACTTGAGCACTGATTATTTTTGTACAATATTTCCCTTAATTTAAGTAATAGTTGCCTAATTTTATGCTTTTATGTTCTGTTAATTGATTGAATCTGACTTAAATTGATTCTACTTCTATTTTCATTCCTTACATATGTATGATTGACTTATTACCTTATTTGTGTGCTCTAATTCAGTGCTATTTAAAACCTTCCCTTTTCCCCATAAAAGACAATACTCGAACTCTCCTATTCTCACTACTAAAACTCAAACTCTCTTGCTCTCTTGTTCTGATTTCTGTGCTAAGTGTCTATTGATTTTGGCCTGCTGAAAGCCAAGGCCAAAATTATTGTGGAATCTCATTGCTGTGGTATACTTACTTGCTTTCTCATTTAACTTGTATGCCCTAACCTTTGCAATTCCCTTCTCTATGCTTTGCTTGACTAGTCTGTTTCAATTCCTAGCATGACTCTGTCCTTTATGTGATTATGTGATCTCATCTAGCAACACTGTTAACTTAGGACTAATTTGCTCTGAATAATATGAATCCATTTCATAGTTAGCCTAAGGTTTAGTGATCTCTTGCACTGCTTGTCAATCCTATACTTGTTCTGAACTTTGCACATTACAAATATGTAATCAGTCAGCTTGTTGCTTAACTCACATGTCACGTTTGTTTAAAATCAAATGTTTCTGCTTGTTTGTTTCTGTGATTAAACCATGATTGTCTTAATTACTAGCATGAGTATTTAGTTTAATTAAACTTCAACTTATTTGAACTTGGTGTTTAAGCATGATTTCTGTATGCTTCCTTGGTGTAGTTCTGCCTGCAACTGCATGTTCTTAATCCTATTTTTTTTCTAGATCCAACTATCTTTTTAAAAAGACCTGGCCCTCCCTATTTTACTAACTCTTAGTCCTTTAGGTTCTCAACCACCCCAGTGTGTGCACTGTCTAGGGTCCTTGAGACTCCTTTGAACTCTGACACACTGGGGGGCTAGTTTTCCAATCTCTTCATGAACTCTTTCTGAATGTGTGGTTCTAGTGTGAGCATTACTCGGGGTCCCTGAGGCCCTTGGGAACTTTGACACACTGGAAGCCTGGTTTTAATGTGATGTGGGTGAATCATTGCTATGCTTCAAAGCTGCTATGTGGAAGGCCTGGTTCCCAGGTTTATTTGGGCCTATGAAGGCTCCCTATAGTGTAACTGATGCCATTATGGAATTCATTTGGCTATTCTGGTCTGTAATAACTATGTAATAACATATTTGGGGATATTTAGTAAAGTTGGGGAGGTCAATATGAGCCTATACTTGATCTTTATCTGAAAAGTCCTATTTGCTTTTGTTTATCGCCTAGATTTTCACATTTAAGTAACATAGGCTGGTCTAGAACCACCCCAAATAGAGGTCCTAATACCTCCAGGGCCATAGGTAAGGGACGGGTAGTGCACGCATAGGGTACGGTTTAGAATCAACTAGTGCGCTTAAGTAACAACTTAAAGATAGTAATTGGGTAGTAAGGAGATGATAGCCCGTGCGCTAATGCTATGCATAACACCCCGACTTAAGGGAGTTACGAAGTATTGCATGGATCGATCCTATAGGCTAAAAAACATAGGACCACCTCATACACTCCCGTTTAAAATAAATTGAATATTGTACTTGTCGAAATTGTTTTCTTCCTATTTTAGACTAATTCGCTTAATTTATGTTCAGCCGGGACCCACCGTTGTGGACCTCGAGGGGTGCCTAACACCTTCCCTTCAAGGTAATTTCGAGCCCTTACCCGATCTCTGTTGATGTAAACTGGTTACACGAGTTATTTGCTCTAGGTTCCCTAACGCACCTTAATCCATTAGGTGGCGACTCTTCCAATTCCCTACCCTCAAAAAAAGAGTTGTCCCAGAAATGTCGAAACCCGATTTTGCGAGAAAAAGGGGGCGTGACAGCATGGCGACTCTACTGGGGACATCTTTAGGCTCTTACCATAATGAACTTGTTTGTGAATTAAAATTTAAGCATGTCTTTATTATTCCATTAATACTTGCACACCTCTTCCCCTTCCCACTCTATGTGAATTTTCCTACCTTCATTTATGATTTCTCTTCCCTATTTTATCACTTTTACAGGGGAGAAGGATGTTACATCTCGCGTTTTCGTACGTTAAAAGTTTCATCTTCAGTTAATTGATGTAGACTTGGGGATGAGGTCATCTTGACGTTAACGTATTTACGCTATTTATAACCAGCGATAAATAAGTGTTATGAAGGATATACGGGTACACGAATTAAAAAAACGAGTTTCGTTGAAAATGGCCAATTTGGGATAAAATACGGGTCGGGCGATTGTGGCGCCCCCTTTTTCTCCTCGCTGAGAAGTCCGGGTTTCGACGTTCATGGGGGAACAACTCGTTTCCTTTTGGGAATTGGGTTTTTGAAGAGTCGCCACCTAACGGATTATGGTGAGTTAGGGCACCTAGAGCAATTAACTCATATAACTAGTTTGCATTACCAGAGATTAGGGTAAGGGCTCGAAATAACCTTGAGGGGAAGGTGTTAGGCACCCCTCGCGGTCCACAACGGTGGGTCCCGATCGAACTTAAACTATGTGAATTAGTCTTTAATCAAGTAAATAGTCTTGGCACATATTTGTAAATAAAGGTAGTTTTCACATTCTAAATACATATATGATCAAGGAAATTCAGATAATGAAAGTAAGAGAGAGGCTTGGACAACTTACACATGTATATGTTAAGAAGGGAAGTTTAGATGATTTAAACACATATAGGAATTGGGAATGGAAGTCCTAAGTTGATTAGCCTACAGGATCAATCTGTGCAATGCCCAATAATCCTCCTCAACTAGAGGGGCTACACGTGACATTAGCGCGCAGGTCATCATATCCTTTTACTACCCATTACCCTCCCCTTAGTGGTTATATAAGCGAGTTTAGTTACGACTTCTAAGCGTGCTGCTACCTGTCCCTTCCTTGTAGTCCTGGAGGAGTTTAGGACCTCTAAATCTGGGCAGTTCTAGACAGCCTAAGGTGTTTAAAAGGGAAAATCTAGGCGACAAGCATAGAACATATAGGACAATCAAATAGGGAAAAGCAGTTAAGGCTCATGTTTACCTCCACATGTACATAAGCAAATAAGCAGCACGTCCCAAACAACTGATTTTTAAATAAGTTCAGAAAGCCTAGGAACATGACATCTAGATGAACATCACAAAACAGAACATGCAGCGTTTGTTTTAAGGGAAGTGGCAGAATGCTAACCAGTTGCCTACTAGTTTTATAGCCCGTTAAGCCTGGATAATTTTTCACATAAACAGAACTGGTTTCACAATTATTTAATGTCTTAAGGCTTGCCTAAGTGTGTATATGCAGTCACGATTTTGGGAAAGAGTTTGAAGTTCTTTTATCCTATAGGCATGCTTTCTAGTGACATTTAACAAGACATTGTATGAAGTTCCAGTTTTAGTACTTAATGCATATGATAATTACCCTATGGACATGAATTCTATCTCTAATGAGTGAAACTGCTATTAGTTCTTATTAGACACACATACTGACTGAGCAAGTGTGACAACCAATTTAAACCTACATGCATGATTTCTAAAAAGACGGATTTGAATATATGCTTTAATGAAAGTTGAACCTTAGTTATTTTATTCCCTATAGGCATGGCGTCTAATCATGTAAAGCAAAGTAGGTAGAACTTATTTCAACCAAAGCAAACCCTATAGGCAGGTTATCTAACAAAGCACATGTGAGCCAAAGTAAACCCTATAGGCAGGTTATCTAGCACGCAATAGTGATTACAATAAACATCTAGGCAAGTTTTCAAACATGCAATAGCAGAGTGCTTTTGAATGAAATAAAGCCAAAGGCAGGTTATCTAACAAACAATAGTATAAAGTAAACACCTATAGGCATGTTATCTACCCAGCTTTACCCACAGTACCATACAACTACCCTCCCCTTTCACTAGTCACCCCAATATCTGTTTACAATTAATTATTATAGACCAATAATTGAATAAAAGTTACATAAATAAAATATAAATTAAGCTATAGGGAGCCTAAAGTAGGCCCAAAGAAAATCCTGGTGTATCAGGCCTTCAGTAGTCTCAAATGCCAAGGATTTTCATAGCCCAATTCATGTCCAGGTGTGTCAGAGTTCCCTAAGGACCTCAAGGATCCCGGGCAGTGCTCACACCCATACTTTTCTCAAATAAAGACTGATTATGTGTAGTGTGGAAGAGCCAGCCCTGACATGCCATAGTACAGAGAGATCTCAATGATCACCAGGCAGTACGCACACCAGAGGGGCAGAACTTAATAATCTAAGAGTAAGTGAGAGTGCTTGAAAAGACTTAGTGAAAAGACTATGGAGATAAATTCTTAGGAATAAAAGATCTTCTGGAATAGCCCAGTTTTAAGAAAAATGCTAGGAATGAAACCAATTTTAGAAGAACACATTTTAAAAATAGTTTAGAGGAGAGAAAATTTAGTAGACAGTCAATAGATCATAAAAGGTTCAGTTTCACAGACACTTTAGCAAACATGTTTGCACACAGGGGTGAAAAGGGGATTGGGAACACGTGGAGATCTTATTGAGGGTGCATGAATGGGGTGGAGGGAGACAGATAGGCATAGACTACTTGTAACCTTAACAAATTAACCAGGATAGCAGGCAACTAAACATGGAGCAAAGATGTAGAGGATAGACACACAAGCAGGATTAACCATAGGCATGATCACACAACTAAGCATAACTCAGACAGGCTGTTCAAACATTAGACAAACATGTGAAGTGTAAACATATTAGTTGCACATAGAGCAGGGCAGAATTTCAGGCATGCTTGAACAAAGAAGTAAATAAGAGAGTAATCCAAATTCATAGCCAATGAGCTAATGCAGGGATGAAACACATTGAGTTTGGGGTGTCAAATGTAACTAGAGACATACCAGTTGAGGAAAAATAGTGCAGAATATATAGCATGTAGCCTCACTGTCTAGTCTTGGCTAGACCCACAATAGCACAAGTAACACATGTAGAAAAGAAGGAGAATAGTTGAGTGTGTGTGTGTGTGTGTGTGTATGAACTGATGTCTGTCGAGAACCGGAACAATGGGGGTTTTATAGTATGCAATAGAGTAGGGAACATAAGATAATGAGCCAATCATATGCACATAAGGTATGAAAATCAATTAACAATCAGTCATCACTCAATTAAGGGGCCAAAATCTCATAAATGATACTTAATTTAAGGAAGTCTCATACGGAATCCTTTAGTAAATCAGAGCAAGGTTAATAAGGTAAGAAAATAATCAGACAATCGATCAAGTGAAGTCAGTCATGAACAAATAAGCCATAAAGTCAGTCTAGTATTACTTAATTTAAGGAAAATTGTATATGGAATCAATCAGTAATTAAGGGCTAGGTTAAATAAGGCAAGAGCTAACTCCGAAATCAATTAGAAGTTGGTTCTGAAAATCAAAGCATATCAAGCTAGCAGCACCAATTAATAATTACACATAAGGCAAGAAAACTAATTAAGGTTGTAAACAAAAGAAATAATCAAGAATCAACACATAAGTTTTGACAGAGCAAGCCATTAGATCAAAATTCAAAGTAGCACTGATTTATGGGGGAAAATATCAGTTTCCACAAATAGATAACTAGGCTAAATAGAATTTCAGAAATTAGCCGAGAAATCGAACCAGAAACCCTAATAGAGATGAACTAGGGCAAAAATCACAAGACATTGAATTAGACTAAGGGGAAATCATGAAAGTCAAAGCACAGAACAAGACGATGTAACAAGTAACACGGAAAGACTCAGAATCGAAGCAAAATATAAGAAAATTAGGGCTTCAGCATAAATCAATTAGGGTCCAGACAATTTTAGCAGAAATCAATCAATAATACTTGAGAACAGATGATTAACATTCGAAAATCAGAAAAACTTTGAGAAACCCTAGTTTTAGGAAGAACGAAAAATCACTTGTAAATAGAAAGCTTTCAAGAAAGCATGTGAAGTACGTTCAATCCGTCTCAGATCTGTACAGATCTGGGAAGATCAAAGATAAAATTGGGGTTTTTTAGAAGTAAAACAGAGATGAGAACATAGACTTAGGAGTCCACGGATAAAAAATGAGAAAGATCTTACTCAAGGTCGAGTCAAATGGCTTGAAATAGATAAGAAAACCCCAAGGTGTAAACAGACTGCCTAGGTCCCTTGAGAATCTCCTCAAGGATCAAAGAAATGGAGATACCATAGCAAGCAGGAGGCCATTAAAGGCCTGAGGTGGTGAAGAACCACCATAGAAGGGTAGTAGGTGAGTCACGGCGAGGGTGAATTAGGGTTAGAGTTAGAGAGCATTTAAAAGACGAGGGAACATGTGACGGCGGGGTTTGGTGGGAGAATGATTAGGGTTTGGGGGTGTAGGTAGGTTTAATTATGGTAGGAAATATCCTGACCGTTTTGTCAAAGTGATCAACGGCCAGGATTGGCCAAGGGGTTTGGGTCGGGTGAATACGGATTGGGCTGGTTTTGATTTAATATAAAGAGGGTTTTGGGCTGGTAAATGTTAGGTTAAAATTGAAAATGATTTTTTTATGCATGGGAATGTTTTATAAATAGTTATTTAGTATTCAAAAATATGGAGGACTAGTTTCTGGTAAAATAATACCAGAAATGTACGCATGAGATATAATTGCAAAGTTATTGCAATTATAACCAAAAGGTGCCAATTTGGCCATTTATGAATTAGTTTGGATGTAATACAACCATAAATAATAATATTAAATCAAGAAATATTTTAAATTATTTGTGATGCAATTTATAATTATTTGTATGAATAAAATACTGAGATAAATTAATTTAAAAATGTAAAAATTATGAAAAAATACCAATTGATGCTAATGCGTAGTTTTAAAAGTATATGTGCATTTAAAAAATATTATAGGAAAAAATTGGGTATCAACAGCGATAATATCCGATAATTATAAACTAGTACCATGCAAGGTACAATATGACCACGGTAGTATAATGTATAAAGTATATTATAAATAAGTAGAATTTTAAGTAATTTGTAGCAATTTTTAAAATATGCGGGTAATTGGTTAATTATCGGGTAACGGAACATTACCCAGTTAACTAATAAGTGGATTAAAATTTACAAAATATACCCATCTAAAACGTGGCACAAAGCCACCAAGACAAAAAATGACTCTTAGTCATTATGCCATGTGGCCTCAAAGAGTTCATTAAAAATCTAACCAAGTAAGACTTGATTATAAGTCTTACCTAATTAGGATAAGAACATTCCATAACCATTTTGTGATATATCATCTTTCATTAAAAAACGTTAGAAGCAGAAGCAATTTCGTTCCTAAATTTCAAAGAATCCAAAGCAGAATTTCGTTCATAAAGTTCAAAGAAGCAGTAACAAATTTTGTTCAAGGATTTCAAAAAGTAGAAGCTTAATTCGATTTTTTAGGGTTCTAAGTTTATTCCATGAAGGTTTCCAACGGAATATTATACGGAGTTTTCCCTACTCTAGGTATGTTAAGGACATCCCTTCTTTCTTTTGGCATGATCCAAATTATACTGAATAAACGAGCAAACGCACAGTTTTCACAAATTACTGTATTCATAGAAATACTAGGGGTGTCTATATTCTTGATTCCCCATGTGAATTCTTATTATCTTCTGTTCATGGGTCTCAGAATAATAAGCAGTTGAAAAAGTTGATCCGGAAGGAATATTGAGAATTTTACGTATTTTTCATGGATTTCACCCATATATACATGTGCATTGATCCATGACCAGATGGCGTTATATACACGTATATATGTAAATATATGTATATGGGATATGTGGAAAGGTTACGGCGTTATATACGCACCACCACCTGATCAACTGGTATATGTTGATGATGTTGCCCACAATGGCCGAGACGATATGATGGGATGCCCTCAGAGGCTTGATGATATTATGTATATCTATACCTATGCATGACACGACATTTATATGCACGTGCATGACATTATAAAGGTTTCAGTATTTATAAAGTTATTCATATTTACAGACGGATTTCTTGATTCCATATTTCATCTATGTCTTTTATGTACTGATTTTCATGCCTTACATACTCAGTACATTATTCGTACTGACGCCCTATTTCACGGGGCCTGCGTTTCATGCCCGCAGGTGCATGTAGGCAAGCTGACGGTCCCCCTTCTTAGGATCCTTGATCAGCGAGAGTTGGCGTGCTCACTTGATCCGGAGCTGCTTTTGATTTTGGTACGATATGATTGTGTATATATATATATATATATATATATATATATATATATATATATATATATATATGGTCCGTCTTTGTACAGTTATATTTATATTAGAGGTCTGTAGACAGTATGTCTAGTTGGATAGTATGTGGCATTGCCGGCTTCCAATTTTGAGATGTATAGTTGTCTATAGCAACCTTGTCGGCTCGCCCTACATATGTTGCACGTATATGAATGTACGCCTTTTTGGGAAGATTTCCTTCATGTACATTATTCTCGTAATTCAGCAGATGTTATTCTGGTTTATATCTTAGACACATGCTTAGGGGTGTTGGACAGGTCGGACTCGACCGTCGCGGCCCATCAGTTTGGGTCGTGACAAAAGTTGTATTAGAGCAGTTCTGTCCTAGGGTTGTCTGCAGACCGTGTCTAGTAGAGTCTTGTTTATGGGTGTGTTGTGCACCACACTTATAGATAGGAGGCTACAGGACATATAGGATGCTATCCTCTCTTTTTATCTCAGATCGTGCGATACAAGAATTCATGTTCCTAACGATATGTTATAGTTCAGCGATGCCTCCAAAGAGTACGGCCGCCCAGAAGGGAAAGTCCGTGGCAGGTAAGACTACTAGTCGAGCGCCATGAGTTACCAGGGCTCGGGGAGAGTGTCATGGTGAGGTTCCATCTCAGACTTTATATACCCCACTCTTTTCAAAAGAGTTCCGAGGGGCACCAGCCCCAGCGCCCGCCCTTGTACATTCAGCACCTCAACCAGGTACACCGGGTCAGGAGATGAGAGATGCTATTCAGCTATTAAACCGATTAGTAGCCGCGCAGGCTCGGCGTCAGGAAATAGGTATTGGTCATGCAGACAGGTCCGTTAGTGCGAGGGTTCGTGACATCATTAATTTACACCCCTCGGTATTCACTGGGGCAGATCCGAACGAGGACCCTCAGGTATTTATTGATAGAGTGCAGAGGACGTTACGGGTAACGAAGACCACTGCGACTGAGTCAGTTGAGCTAGCTTCCTATAGACTCCGAGATGTTGCAGTTAATTGGTATGAGTCTTGGGAATTGTCCAGAGGTGAGAATGCCGCTCTAGCAGTATGGTAGAAGTTTATAGAAGCTTTTCTTCATCATTATCTGCCACCAGAGCTTAGACGGGCCAGAGTTGATAGGTTCTTGACCCTTCGGCAGGGTAATATGAGTGTTCGGGAGTACAGTCTTCATTTTGATTCATTGGCTAGGTATGCACCCACTATTGTATCTTAGATGGAGGATCGGGTTCACCGGTTCGTGACGGGATTAGGGCCTCACTTACCTAACGATTGTATGTCGGTCTCACTTCAGCCAGACATGGATATTTCTCGTATTCAGGCATACGCTCAGGGTGTAGAGGAGCGTAAACAGAAACAGAGGGCCGATCGTGAGCATGATAGGTCCTAGAATAAGAGAGCGAGGTCTTCGGGTCCTTCTGGTGAGTTTCGAGGTGGTCAGAGGCAGCAGTACATGAGGTATCCTTTCCAGCCATCGACTAGCGCGCCCCCTCAGTTTGGCGGTAAGAGATTTGATCGTTCCTCATATTCAGGGTCTGGTCAGAATTTCAGGGCCTCAGGTTCTCAGTATAGGGGTGAGTCAAATCAGATGAGGCCGCCCTTGCCACGATGTGCTCAATGTGGTAAGCAGCATACTGGGCAGTGCCATATGGGATTAGGTGTGTGTTATACTTGTGGTTATCCGGGCCACGTTATGAGGGATTGTTCGATGAGAGGTGATGCAAGCCTAGCTCAGCCAGCAGGGTCTGTAGCTGGTTCGTCATCATCAGTACGGCCCCCTGGGCAGGGCCCACAAGCACCAATGAGTCATGGTAGAGGCAGGGGCGGAGCATCTAGCTCGAGCAATCCTCAGAACCGCATTTATGCGTTGGCAGGACGACAGGACCAGGAGTCATAGCCTGATGTTGTTACATGTATATTATCTGTCTCCTCATATGATGTATATGCACTGATTCACCCAGGTTCCACCTTATCATACGTTACTCCGTTGGTTGCTAGTAAGTTTTAAATAAAACCTGAATTGGTTAAAACTTTTGAGGTGTCTACACCTGTTGGGGACTCAGTGATAGCTAAGCAAGTATATAGGGGTTGTATAATAGTAGTTCATGGTCGATCTACCGTAGCAGACTTATTCGAGTTAGATATTGTAGAATTTGATGTTATAATGGGTACGGATTGGTTGGCTTCTTGTCATGCCAACGTTAATTATAGATCAAAGATAGTCCGATTTCAATTTTCAGGGGAGCCTATTTTGGAGTGGAAATGTAATACGGCGTCGCCAAGAGGTAGATTTATTTCCTATCTCAAGGAAAGGAAGATGATCAATAAAGGCTGTATTTATCACCAACCATTCAATCCATCCCAGTGGTTAATGAGTTTCCTAATGTTTTTCCCGATGAACTTCTAGGTCTCCCGCCAGAGCGAGAAATTGAGTTTGCTATTGAACTACTACCAGATACTCACCCAATATCTATTACTCCCTATAGAATGGCCCCCGCAGAGCTAAAAGAGTTGAAAGAACAACTAAAGGACTTGCTTGAAAAAGGGTTTATCAGACCTAGCATATCACCATGGGGGGCACCTGTGTTATTTGTGAGGAAGAAAGATGGTTCCTTACGGATGTGTATTGATTAAAGACAACTGAATAAGGTAACGATCAAGAATAAGTACCCACTCCCGAGGATTGATGATTTATTTGATCAGTTGCAAGGTGCCAAGTGTTTTTCAAAAATAGACTTGAGGTCTGGGTACCATCAGGTAAGGGTTAAGGATGAAGACATTCCGATGACAGCATTCAGGACCAGATATGGGCACTTTGAGTTTCGTGTTATGTCGTTCGGTTTGACCATGCCCCAGCAGTATTCATAGATTTGATGATCCGTGTGTTCAGGCCCTTTTTACATCTGTTCGTAATTGTATTTATCAATGATATGTTGGTGTATTCTCATTCAGAGGCTGAACATGCAGATCATTTGCATAATGTGCTCAGAACTCCACAAAAAGGGAAGTTGTATACAAAATTCTCTAAATGTGAATTCTGGTTAAACTCTGTAGCTTTCCTTGGGCATATCGTTTTGGGTAAAGGCATCCGGGTGGATACACAAAAGATTGAGGCAGTAAAAACTTGGCCTAGACCCACAACACCGACGGAGGTTCGTAGCTTTCTCGGTATGGCAGGTTATTACAGGAGATTTGTGGAAGGATTTTCTTCCCTTTCGGCACCTTTAACAAAGTTGACTCAGAAGGGAGCAAATTTTCAATGGACTGACTCTTGCAAATGGAGTTTCCAGGCCTTAAAGGACAGATTAACCTTAGCACCGATTCTAACACTCCCAGAAGGGACCGATGGTTATGTGATCTATTGTGACGCTTCAGGCGTTGGATTGGGTTATGTGCTGATGCAGCATGGTAAGGTTGCGGCTTATGCTTCTAGACAGCTAAGAAAGCACGAGAAGAACTACCTGACCCACGATTTAGAGTTAGTCGCGGTGATTCATGCACTAAAGATGCGGAGGCACTACTTGGATGGCATTCATGTTGATATCTATATGGATCATAAGAGCCTCTAGTACATCTTCAAGCAAAAGGAATTGAATCTACATCAAAGGAGATGGTTGGAGCTACTTAAAGACTATGACGTTGATATTTTATACCATCCGGGGAAGGCGAACGTAGTAGCCGACGCCCTCAGCCGTAGATCTATGGGTAGCCTGTCGTATTTACAGTCGAAAAGGAGGGTAATAGCCCATGAGGTTCATCAGCTAGCTTGTCTTGGAGTTCGGTTACTGGATTCAGGTGATATTGGAATTACTATTCAAGATACGACAACATCCTCTTTAGTAACTGAAGTAAAAGAACACCAGTACGAGGTCCTGTATTAGTTCATTATAGGGATACCACTCTTCAGAAGGAGAAGAAACCATTTGAAATTACAGAAGATGGAGTCCTCAGATATCAAGGGCGATTATGTATGCCTAATGTTGTAGTGCTGCGCCGGCAGGTTATGGGAGAAGTTCACTATTCTCGTTATTCTATCCATCCAGGAGCAAACAAAGATGTATCATGATATCAGGGAAGTATATTGGTGGGATGGGATGAAAAAGGATATAGCAGAATTTGTTGCTCACTGTCCTAACTGTCAGCAGGTTAAGATTTAGCATCAAAAACCTGGTGGATTATTGCAGGCTATGGAGATTCCGACTTGGAAATGGGAAATAATCAATATGGATTTCATCGTGGGCTTACCTAGTACCCAGCGTAAGTTCGATTCGATATGGGTGATTGTTGATAGGCTTACAAAGTCAGCCCATTTTCTGCCCGTTAGGACTACATATTCCTTAGAGGATTATGCAAGATTTTATATTAAGGAAATAGTACGACTGTATGGTGTCCCTGTAACTATTATCTCGGATAGAGGAGCTCAATTTACAGCTAACTTCTGGAGGTCCTTCCAAAAAGGATTGGGGACTCAAGTAAGTCTTAGTACAGCATTTCATCCCAGACAGACGGACAGGCTAAGCATACTATTCAGACACTAGAGGATATGTTACGAGCTTGTGTAATAGACTTCAAAGGTAGCTGGGATGATCGTCTGCCGATTATTGAGTTCGCATATAATAATAGTTACCATTCCTGTATTCAGATGGCTCCATACGAAGCTCTTTACGGCGGAAGTGTAGGTTGCCTGTAGGGTGGTTCGATGTTGGAGAATCTGGGTTACATGGGACAGACCTGGTTCAACAAGCCATAGAAAAAGTAAAGCTTATCCGGGATCGACTATTGATAGCTCAGAGTCGTCAGAAGTTGTATTCTGACATGCGGCGTCGAGATTTAGAGTTCTAGGTTGATGACTGGGTATTCTTAATGGTGTCAACTATGAAGGGTGTGATGAGGTTTGGCAAGAAAGGCAAAAACAGCCCACGGTATATTGGGCCTTATAGGATCATTCAGAGAGTGGTCCAAGTAGCTTATGAGTTAGAACTGCCCTCGGAGTTGGAGTCTGTCTATTCAGATTTTCACGTATCTATGTTACGGAAGTGCATTGGCGATCCTACCCGAGTAGTGCCCACAGATGATGTACTGATTACAGAGAACTTTGTAACGACCTGGCCGGTCATTTTAAGAATTAACGCCTTGATCCCCTATTAACTGCATTCCCCGTGTTTATTTCTGCTATTGTGAGTTGCCGGGAGGATTTATTTGGAGTTTCGAAGAGTTTTGGGACACTTAGTCCCTAAATGAGAGTTTAAGTTTTAGAATTTGGACCGTAGTCGGAACAGCGTGAAGACGGCCTCGGAATGGAATTTCGTTGGTTTCGTTAGCTCCGTTGGGTGATTTCAGGTTTAGGAGCGTGTTCGGGTTGTGTTTTGGAGGTCCGTAGCTTATTTAGGCTTGAAATGACGAAAGTAGAATTTTTGAAGTTTCCGGTTCGATAGTGAGATTTTGATCTAAGGGTCGGAATGGAATTCCGGAAGTTGGAGTAGCTCCTTAGTTTTGAATGTGACGTGTGTGCAAAATTTCAAGTCATTCGGACGATGTTTGATAGACTTTTTGATCGAAAGCGTAATTCGGAAGTTTTTGGAATTCTTAGGCTTGAATTCGATGATTATTTGGTGTTTCAACGTTGTTTGAGGTGTTTTGAAGATTGGTATAAGTTTGGGTAGTGGTATATGACTTGTTCGTGCTGTTGGTTGAGGTCCCGGGGGCCTCGAGGTGATTTCGGATGGTTGACGGAAAGTCAGGAAATTGGGAGTTGCAGCTGAAGTTTATAGTTGCTGTCATAACCGCATCTGCGATTGGGAAGTCGTAGGTGCGACTCCCGCAGATGCGGAAGCAAACCACAGAAGCGGCCAAGAGGGAGTCAGGCGGAGCCGCAGGAGCGGGCTTAAGGACGCATCTGCGATGGCACAGGTGCGATAGTGTGATCGCAGGTGCGGTCCTGACCATTAAGTGAAGATCCGCAGGTGCGGTAGTAATGGCCGCAGAAGCGGGCCCGTAGAAGCGCTAATTGGACCGCAGATGCGATTTTGCTGGGTCAGAACATATATATTTCGCCTTTCATGAATTTGAGCTATTTTTCACCTCTTTTCAAATGGGAAGAAGCTTTGGGGAGCATTTTCAAGGGATATTTTCAGAGGGATTCATTGAGGTAAGGTCCTTGGTTCCTAAAAATTGTTCCTATGGTGTTATTTCATTGATTAGGCTTGAAATTTATGGAAATTTTGGGTAAATATTGAAGAAACTAGGGCTTGATATTGGAGAGCTTTGAGTGGTGATTTGAGGGACCAATTGAGGCCCAATTTTGGTAATTTTGGTATGCATGAACTCGTAAGAGTGTGAGGATTCTAAATTTTTAAACGTTACCCGATTCCGAGATGTGGGCCGGAGGGGGTTTTGGTCATTTTACCTAATTTCGCGTATTAGCTTAGAATTTATTTGAGGAATCAATTACTTGAAGTTATATTTATATTATGCAATTGAATTGAATAGATTTGGGCCATTTGGAGTCGAATACTCGTGGCAGGAACGTGGTTTCGGGTTGATTTTGAGCCGGTTCGAGGTAAGTGGCTTGTCTAACCTTCTGTGGGGGAAACTCCCCTTAGGATTTAGCTGTTGTTAATTGAAATGCCTTGTACGTGAGGTGACGAGTGTGTACTTATGCTAATTGCTGAAAATCCATTTTCCTTAAGTAACTATTAATGTGATTTCCATTTTCCTATTAATACAGTGTGTAATTTAAGCCTGCTATTAGCTTAGGAAAGCATGTTTAGTTGACTTAATTTCTTTACTTGCTCAAATTGCCTTATTGGATTATGTGCAGCATGCTAGGCTAGAAATACCTGTTTTACTTGGTATGGAAATTTGAATCTAATTGAGTATTCTTTTATGTTGCTGCTGTGTGCTTACTTTGGGACTACGGGACGGTATCCCATGAGATCCCCCTGTATGTTTCCTCTGGGACTACGGAATTGTATTCTGGAGATCCCCCTGCACTTTTATATTGGAACTACGGGACATCACCCGGTAGATTCCCCCAGTACCGAGTATTTACATTTGGGACTACAGATGTGGTATTCCTGGAGATCCCCTGCGCATTATGAGTTGGACTACGGGACGACACCCGGAAGATCCACTGGATATTATATTTGGGGACTACAGGACGGTATCCTGGGAGATCCCCGGTTGTTATCTCTGGGTTGAGCTGTATTTATTTCCGTGATTATTTTGTCTCTGTTAAAGTTGTTGTTGATCTTCTTTGCTGTGTTACTTCTTAGTGTTGCACTTAAGTATACTGTCTTATTCTACACTGTTATATCTTGTATTCCCTTTAACCTCAGTAGGGCCCTGACCTTCCTCGTCACTACCCGATCGAGGTTAGGCTTCGCACGTATTGAGTACCGCTGTGGTGTACTCATGCCCTTCCTGCACATGTTTTTCATGTGCAGATCCAGGTACTTCCACTCAGTCTTATCACGCTTGAGGAGAGGCTCTTGTAGAGACTCCGAGGTATATCTGTCGCGTCCGCAGACCGAAGAGTCCCTTTCTATTCTCAGTACTAGTATAGCCCTTTCTGTACTTCCCTTGTTGATAGACATTTCCGGAGTTAGAGCTTATTATGTAATATTTTAGCTTGTGATTCATGGGGTTTCGGATTTTGGGAGAGTTAAATTGAGATTCTTGTACTGTTATATGTCAGGCGGCATGTTAAACACTGTTTAACTTTGTTATCTTGGATTTTAAATTACTTTCTTTCCGAAATTGTTTCTTTTTCCGTATTTATTAGGCTTACCTAGTCATAGAGACTAGGTGCCATCACGATAGTTCACGGAGGGTGAACTGTGGTCATGACAGACTTGTCATACGAGGAAATTCCGGTTGTCATCCTAGACCGACAAATCCGCAAGCTACCGAATAAGGAGGTAGCCTCCGTGAAAGTACTTTGGAGGAACAACGATGTGGAAGAAATGACTTGGGAGGCCGAGGAAGACATGAATTCTAGATATCCCTACTTATTTCCTCCTATAGAGAAGGGACCGACTGAGAGGTCATAACTATAAGGTACGTGTATAAATTCTTGTGTCGGTTATTGTCGTTCGTCAGGTGAGGCCATTATCGTTATTCATAATTTTGGTCCTGTGTGGCGTTGGGTTATTAAGCTTCTACTAGGAGAATTGGTAGTAGTGTTGTTGCAAAGGGGACCCTGCCAAAGTTATATATATCACGGGGAGTTGAACATTCGAGGACGAATGTTTCTAAGGGGGAATGGATGTTACATCTCGCGTTTTCGTACGTTAAAAGTTTCGTCTTCAGTTATTTGACGTAGACTCGGGGATGAGAACATCTTGACGTTAACGTGTTTACGCTATTTATAACAAGCGATAAATAAGTGTTATGAAGGATATAGGGGTACAGGAATTAAAGAAAATGAGTTTCTTTGAAAATGGCTAATTTGGGATAAAATACGGATCGAGCGATAATACCCGATAATTATAAACTAGTACCATGCAAGGTACCATATGACCACGGTAGTATAATGTATAAAGTATATTAAAATAAGTAAAATTTTAAGTAATTTATGGAAATTTTTAAATTATGCGGGTAATTGATTGATTATCGGGTAACTGAACATTATCCAGTTAACTAATAAGTGGATAAAAATTTATAAAATATACCCATCTAAAACGTGGCACAAAGCCACCATGACAAAAATTGACTCTCAGTCATTATGCCATGTGGCCTCGTAAGAGTTCATTAAAAATCTAACCAAGTAAGACTTGATTATAAGTCTTACCTAATTAGGATAAGAACATTCATAACCCATTTTGTGATATATCATCTTTCTTCAAAAAATATTAGAAGCAGAAGCAATTTCGTTCCATAATTTCAAAGAATCCAAAGCATAATTTCGTTCATAAAGTTCAAAGAAGCAGGAACAAATTTCGTTCAAGGATTTCAAGAAGCAGACGATTAATCTGATTTTTTAGGGTTCTAAGCTCAATCCACGAACGTTTCCAACGGAATATTATATGGAGTTTTTCCTATTCCAGGTACGTTAAGGTCATCCCTTCTTTCTTTTGGCGTAGTCCAAATTATACTGAATAAACGAGCAAACGCACAGTTTTCACAAATTACTCTATTCATAGAAATACTAGGGGTGTCTATATTCTTGATTCCCCATGTGAATTCTTATTATCTTCTGTTCATAGGTCTCAGAATAATACGCAGTTGAAAAAGTTTATCCGGAAGGAATATTGAGATTTCTACGTATTCTTTCATGCATTTCACCCATTTATACATGTGCTTTGACCCATGACTTGATGGCGTTATATACGCGTATATATGTAAATATATGTATATGGGATATGGAAAAACGTAACGACGTTATATACGCACCACCACCTGATCAGCTAGTATATGTTGATGATGTTGACCACAGTGGCCGAGACGATATGATGTGATGCCCTCAGAGGCTTGATGATATTATATACATCTATACCTATGCATGACATGACATTTATATGCACGTGCATGACATTATAAAGGTTTCTGGATTTGTAAAGTAATTCAGATTTACATACATATTTCCTTATTCCATATTTCATCTATGTCTCTTATGTACTGATTTTCATGCCTTACATACTCAGTACATTATTCGTACCGACGCCCTATTTCACGAGGCCTTCGTTTCATGCCCGCAGGTTTAAGTAGGAAAGCTGACGATCCCCCTTCTTAGGATCCTTGATCAGCAAGAGCTGGCGTGCTCCACTTGATCCGGAGCTGCTTTTGGTTTTGGTACGATATGTTTGTGTGTTTATATATATAT